>NC_142736.1:32154208-32196708 GCF_051943395.1 Hippocampus bargibanti | reverse complement strand
TTGTTATCATTATTGTTATTCTCATTAGTAGTAGCAGTCATATTAGTAGTGGAAGTAGTAGTACTAGTAGTAGTAGTACTACTATTGTAATTACTATTATCATTATTATTAGTAGTAGTAAATAGTAGTAGTAGCAGTACTATTATTGTTGGAATTATTGTAATCATTATTATTATCATCATTATTGTTATTATTATTATTCGTAGTAGTATTAGTAGTGATAGTAGTAGTAGTAGTAGTAATTGTATTAGTAGTAGCATGAGTAGTAATGGTATTCGTAGTTGTACTATTTTTATTAACATTATTATTATTCGTAGTAGTAGGTAGTAGTCGCGCCATTATTGTTATTATTGTTGTGGTGATTATTATCATTATAGTTATTATCATTATCATCATTATTATTATTAGAAGTAGTAGTAGTATTAGTAGTGGTAGTAGTAGTTGTAGTATTATTGTTATTGTGGTGCTAATAAATGAAAATTATTATTATTATTATTTTTGTTAGTAGTAGTAGTATTAGTAGTGGTGGTAGTAATAGTTGTACTATTATTATCATTGTTGTTTTCATTGTCATTATTATCATTATTATCATTATCATCATCATTGTCGTTATTATTATTATTATTATTAATATTATTAATATTATTATTAATATACCCGAGTTGTAATTAGTTTTTTTAATCACTATTTAGAATCCACAAATGTATCTTGTCACAAAGCCCACTTTTTTTTTTACAATATTACCTCTTATAATATTATAAAAACTACCCTTTCAGATTAAAATATGTTTGGTGAAAATAGACCAATGCGGGTGTTTAATTTGAAATTCAAAACGTGGCTCATGTATTAGAGCAGGGATGTAAAACAGCCTGTCGGGTGCACTTTGAGTGGTCAATAACAAAATATGAATAAATAATGTTAAAGTGTGGAGGATTAATTTCATTTTTTTTACCGGATGAATATGTATTCAGATGATTCACGTCTCCATCTCGTCTAAGATTATAAAATGGGCAAATTGGGTTCATTCCAGTCGACGCCATCAAGTCAGCCGTGTAACTTTAGCGCTATGCCGCGGTGAATTTGATTGACAGATAAGTGGACAGGAAGAAGGTCAGAGGGAGCTTGAGAGGGTCTCAAGGTATCAGCCGAGTTATGGATTGGGTGGAGGTGGCGGAAAATAATTTGCCCACCTCCTCAGTGCACTAACATACCAAGAAAATACCAAGAATACAGTGATACCTCGGTTTACAAACCCCTTGGCTTATGAACTTTTCGGTTTACGAACGTTACATTTATGAAAATTTTACCTTGGCATACGAACTCTTTTTTGGGATACACACGGGGCGCCACACAGCCATCTCTACACTTGATGCAAAAAGCTAGCAACCCAGCTAAACAGAACACAAATGAGGAACTAGGTAAAATGATCGCAGAGAAAGCACCTACAAGGGATCATTCCTCCAGATGGTGAAAGAAGAAGGCTACGTTCCTCATCAAGTGTTTCATGCTGATGAAACCAGACACTCCATTCCATACTAATAAACTAATAAAGACAAATAAACTAATAAAGACTAATAAAGGCCAATCCAATCCAATCAATCCATCAACGACCATTACAAAGGTCAATAAAACGACGTTATTTTACAGTACAGTTTATTTCTTTAATTATAATACCATAGCATATTTATTATACATAAAATAAGGTATATTTTGTGTAATTTTAAGGCTTAGAAAGTAGAAAATGTTTTATGGTGACCTGGGAACAGATTATTCTCATTTTAATGGTTTCCTATGGGAAATTAATTTTTGGGATACACACTTTTCACCTTACACACACTTTCTGGGAACCAATTAAGTTCGTGACCCAAGGTATCACTGTATACTGTGCTGAAGCTAATGCTAATGTCGCATTGCCAAATCATGGCCCCAGATGGCGTCGAGAAAGTTAATGTTAGAAAAAACATTAAATAAAATAGCTCGTCATCTGACGCCAACATCAAATTGCTGGAATGACTATGATGGGATGGCAAGCCGGGAGCCTTGAACAGAAAAAAGGTCAGTGATGGAATTTTTTTGAAACGGAAAAAACAATTTCAATGTGTTTTAAATTGATTTTTTTTCCCCACAGTGGTGAGTGACAAGGGAGTCAATCCCAGGGGGAAAACAGAAGATCGGAAATAGAACATAGCTATGCAAATATAGGAAAAAGATCAAGTAGGTTAATTTTGTATTTTTTAGATTTCTTATTAAATAGCACAGACACAGGACGTACCAGATCCTCAGCGCCTCAGAGCATGTCTAGCACAAACTGTTCTGCATCACCGTTAAAAAAATAAATTAGCCCACTCCAGTGGACTTTTGCGGAATGTTTGGGTTGTATTTTTTATTATTTTTTTTCCGGACTCAAGAACAGACCCGGGATGAGACGCAAATTCTCACAACGGATTTCCATTGAGCCTGTCCGGGAATGGACCAAAAAAGACAAATCCCAAGCCTTTCGTTGTGACTCCTGGTCAAGGAATTCGAACACAAAACAGGATGCAATCTTCTGAAGACAGTGTGAGGAGAAAGAGATCGCGGTCTCAACACAGATTGATTCACCTGCGGCAGTAAATGACTCCCATGCATAACCAAGGTTTAACGTACGTACGGGGTCATCAGCCGCAAGGCAAAACACAACCGTGTAGCGTTTTGAGTTGACTCCCAACTGGCTAACTGTACCTTTGTATTGAAATAAATCCGTTTACATTGGTTGCATCATTAACAGAGGCATACAAGCATAAAGCAACCCTATTGGTTGGCACATTTTTATAATGCCTTACTCGGTTAACTTAATCCTTCATACGGTCGCCTTGACCATGATCAGATTTGTTGCCATCATCCTGATTGGTTGATTCTTACTGCTCCCCCAATAAATCTAGTCTGTATTTATTGTGGCGCTCCGTGTGTATCCTGAAAAATAGTTGGTATGCCAGGGTAAAATTTTCATAAATTTAACATTCGTCAACCGAAATGTTTGTAAGCCAAGGGGTTCGTAAACCAAGGTATCACTGTATATCTAGGGCCAAAACTACCAGCAAATTTTAGTTTGCTGACGCAGCCTCTTGGATAAGAAATGAAACGTCCGATACCCTCAACGAAGTACAGATGACGGCTGAAGAAACCTTCTCATCTAATGCCATATCACACAATATTCATTGTGAAAGGTACCGCCCCACCTTGTAATGACATATCGATCTTAATGGTGCAATCGGGCAAAGCCTCTCCTCCCTCCGGGATCACCGATACAGCTTCATCATACTCACAGATACACAAAATGAAACAAAAAAGCGCAAATATACGCAGACCCGCACGGACTGGAGGTGGCACGGTCAGTGTGCAGTGTGCGAAAAGGGGGGTGAAGAAGGGGGTTCACACTCGAAAACATGACTAATAGACTGTCGACATAGATAAATGACTTTTTAAGTAAGCTAAAATTGCTTGGTATTGAACAGCGGTTTTCGCGTTGCACTCTATCGAGCTTCCCCCCCTTCTTTTCTCTTTTCCTTGTCCTCTCGTCGTTCCGCTCGTTTCCTCGCTCTTCTTCTGCACCGGCAGCAAATCACGTCGGCATCATCTTGCCCGTGTCATTTCATCACTCTTGCTCAACCGAGTCCCCTTTTTTCTCTTTCTTTCCTCTTTGCTGGACTGCACTTCATCCCCACCCCCCTCCGCGCTTTGCCGTTTCCTAAGCAACAAGTGGTTGAAGGGTTGAGAGGCCCGCGTTTTCATTTTCTATTTGGGAGGACGAGACGTGGAGGGAAAGAAGAAACAAAAACAGGGACGGCACAACAGTCGAATGATGTCAATTAATCCAGCCGGTGACAATGGATTACAGAAAGCGCTAGCGCAACTGACAGAAAAGGTTTCCGGATGAGCATCTTGAAATGGTTGTCGTTGTGTAATTCGCAATTTTCATCCGCGAGATTTTAGACTTTTGTTTGACTTTCTGTCCGACTGATTGATCGGCACCGTCACGAGAATGGACTTCCAAATCCAAATGCAGGAAGACACAACAGTCACAAAGTCATCAACGTTGCGTCTGTTCTACATCAACTTTGTGAAAAAGATCAATAAAATCGGTACATTTCCTCTCTCTCATATATAGGTAGCCACCCAGCTAGCCAGCTACCCACCCATCTAGCCATCTCGCTACCCACCCATCCATCAAGCTATCTAGCTACTGAACCATCCATCTAGCCATCTAGCTCTCTAGCTACCCACCCATCCATCAAGCTATCTAACTATCTAGCTACCCACCCATCCATCCAGCTAGCTAGCCATCCATCCATCTAGCGAGGTACACACCCATCTATCTAGCTATCTAGCTAGCCACCCACCCATCGAACTATCTAGGTAGCTATCTGGCTAGACACCCACCCATTTCTTCAGGTAGCTACCCACCCGCCCTTTTAGCTAGTAAAGCAAACATCCATCTAGCTATCTATCCTACAATAGAAATGTTCATGAAATCAATATATATATATATATATATATATATATATATATATACAGTATTATCTGGGATGCATTTCTGTAGCACTGCAAGCTACAGCCATGATAATTAACACGGTTTAATTAACACGTCTAGCGCACCGTCAAAAAGTATGCGGTACTTGAGATATATTTTGACACGGATCTCATTATAAAGTAGGAAATTAATCAGTTTCAACACATATATATATAAATATATGCAGTGTTTTTTTTTTTCATAATTATTTTTGAACGTGAAAACGCAATGTCCCAAGTGACTGAATACATTTCCATCTGAAAATGTTACGAGATGCTCGATCATCATAACATGTCATGAACATCCTCTGGGATGTCAAAATTACTGACAGTTTGACCTTTAGTCATTGGGATCCTTGGTCATTTTCAAAAGGGCTTACTGAACACCTTCGGAATACATAACGTTCAGAAGAGATAGATGGAGATCTGTTTGGCACTATTTGTTCAGAAACCATGAAGGAAATAACGATATATTTAACCAATTAGTGGCATAGCCTGACAGGGTTAGCGAACACCACGTGTTGCGCAGATCATTTACAGTGAAAATGTAAAGTTTAATAAATACCTGGTGTTGCCATCTTTGTCTCATGGAGCCATCTTGTATTCGTCAAAACAGTCTGTCCACAATCCAAATGGTTCATTCGAAAGGTGAGAGGATTAAAAGTGATTGGAAAAATGAAGCTTCAAAAGTAGCTTCATGAAACAGTCGTTAAATTCCACGTTTCGCATGATGTAGTTAGTAGGACCCAAAAAATAGGGAGGAACTAACCAAGATATCATCCATAAAAATACATAGCGGAGTACACTGGATAATGGCGAACTGCAAGCGTTCAAACAAAGTCCTGGAAATCACTAAGGAGCCAAATTAAGTCATTTAACAAAATAAAACCGGCAATGACCCCAAAAAAAGGCTGCGAGAACTCAGGGAAAGGAAATCCAAACAAAGTGACGAGACAAAGCGAAGCACCTGTGGCAAGACACGATGGCTTGAGGGAGTCGATTGGTTCAACACGAGGGACGCCGATAACGAGAACAGGTGGCGACGAAAAGCACACAGCAGGGAACAAAAAAACAAACGGCACCTAAACAGAAACATAACAGCTTTCAACATCCGCGGTGAATAATCAAGAAGCCGAGTGGATTGTCTGGCAACAAATACCGTTTGATATTGTCTGATTTCAGTTTGTTATTCTTAACTACGTACTAAATGTTGATTTCATGAACATTTTGTGGAATTTTTCAATTATTGTAAGATAGCCTGATAGCTAGCTAGCTAGCTAGGTAGCTAGCTAGATAGATGGTTAGATAGATACATAGACGGCTAGATAGATAGATACATAAATGGCTAGATCAGAATCAGAATCATCTTTATTGCCAAGTATGTAGAACACACAAGGAATTTGTTTCCGGTAGAACACGCTGCACTAGTATCGTCGTCAAAAAAACTATATATATAGTTAGATAGCTAGCTACAGTATATTGCTAGCTAGCTACAGTAGATAGCTAGGTAACTAGCTAGATAGATAGATAGATAGATAGATAGATATCGAGATATATAGCTAGAAAGCTAGCTATATAGCTACATAGACAGCTAGATAGGAAGCTAGATAGATAGATAGATAGATAGATATCGAGATATATAGCTAGAAAGCTAGCTATATAGCTACAGAGACAGCTAGATAGGAAGCTAGATAGCTAGCGAGCGAAATAGATAGCTAGATAGGAGGCTAGATAGCAACAGTAGATAGCTAGATAGATACATAGATGGCTAGATAGATAGCTACAGTATATAGCTAACTAGTTACAGTAGATAGCTAGGTAGCTAGCATGCTAGATATGTAGATAGATAATAGATAGCTAGACATTTAGCTAGATAACTAGCTAGCTAGACAGCTAGATAGCTATATAGATATCGAGATATGTAGCTAGAAAGCTAGCTAGCTACATAGATAGCTAGATAGCTAGCTAGCTACATAGATAGTTAGCTAGATAGATAGCTTGATAGACAGATAGCAAGATAGATAGCCAGGTAGGTAGGTAGGTAGGTAGGCAGACAGACAAAAAACAGACAGATAGATAGACAGATAGATAGATAGATAGATAGATAGATAGATAGATAGATAGATAGATAGATAGATAGATAGATAGATAGATAGATAGATAGATAGATAGATAGATAGATAGATAGATAGATAGATAGATAGATAGATAGATAGATAGATAGATAGATAGATAGATAGATAGATATCAATAATCCTAACCCGGTCGGTCGGTCGGTCAATCGATCGACACTGGAAATGCGGGTGGGGGGCAGAATGATGGGAGGCGACTGGGGGTGGTGCGGATTTCATAACGGCCTCATAACAACCTCCGAAGGGTCTCGAAATGCCGCGACTCTCTCTCAGTAAGAGCGGTCATCAGCTCTTGCTTCAGAAATCATACAACCACCCTCCCCCCTCAACCGCCTCACCCCCCGTCAAGCCCTTCAAACTCTTCAACCTCGGCGTCCACTGATATTGCCAATAAGAGACGGGAGCATACTCAGCTAGTGGTCACGACGGTGCGCGCGAGTGCTGGTGAAAAGGTCCGCAGGCGGACACTGATTCTCCTCGCCCACCCCCCGTCCTTACCTACCCGCCCCCGTCGGGGAAAAAAATATATATATAATTGCTCTCCACCTGGGATACCGGTCGAGACTCGGATCAAGACAGATTTCAAGGACACATGCTGGAGGCAAGCACAAAGAGGCCGCCACGTTGAAAGAAACCTTTTTACTGATTCCAGTTGTCACTGGCATGACTTTTGGACAGCTCGTCTTGTCCCGCTGTGTTCTGAAGAGGAGCTATAGAAGGCCTTTCATGCTTCATGAATGCAACACCCGCTGAAAAGAAAGCGCTGCGCGTGGCAGGGAGAGGAAAATTTGGGACACCCCGCCGAGACCGACGTCTTCCGCTTTATAAAGCGATACATGGAAAAACATGTCATTTTTTTTTTAGAGGTGTCTTTGTACAGACGGGGGTTGGGGGAGGAGGTGGTAAACAAAATACAAGTAATATCCGACTTACGACCGAGATCCGTTCCGACCAAACAGTCGGAAGTCAAAATGGTCGTAAGTTGAAATACATTCAAAATGTTGAATAGACTCGGAGTCTAAATGACTCGCAAACTCCCCCTTGTGGTGCAATCACACGGTCGATTGCTGTGCGAGAGTGACATGCTGGCTGGCTGGCTGGCAAAACATGGTTATGTGTGAGGCCATGTGGACCAAATTTCAAATATGATAAAAATTGATTTTGAAACTCATACGACATCACTCGATGTCTCAAGAATTGCAAGGATGAAGAGCATTCTTAATCGGAAAGAAAGTATAGAGATACCTCGATTTACGAACCCCTTGGCTGACGAACTTTTCGGTTTATGAACGTTAAATTTATGAACATTTTACCTTGGCATACAAACTATTTTTCGGGATACAACGAAACGGCACAATGAGTGATGTGTCGTTCGCGAACGAGCCCGTTCTCCTAACAAGAAAATGGCAACCGACTTGTTTTGGTCCTCTATTCCCCGCCCCCAGTCTTCGGTTAAAGCCACGTGATTGGTTAAGAACGCAGCAGTGAGGGTTAAACAGTAAAGAGACAGGCAGACGACAGAGAGAGAGAAAATCCGCACAAGCCATCTGTGCATGTGATGCAAAAAGCTATCAACCCAGCTAAACAGAACACAATTGATAAGGAACAAGGTAAAATGATCGTGCAGAAAGCACCTACAAGTGATCATTCCTCAAGATGGTGAAAGAAGAAGGCTACGTTCCTCATCAAGTGTTTAATGCTGATGAAACCAGTCACTCCATTCCATCAAGCGATCAACGACCATCACAAAGGTCAATAAAACTACTTTATTATATAGTACAGTTTATTTCTTTAACTATAATACCTTAGCACATTTATTATACATAAAATAAGGTATATTTTGTGTAGTTTTAAGGCTTAGACATTTAGAAAATGATGTTTGATGGGGACCTGGGAACGGATTATTCTCATTTTAATGGTTTCCTATGGGAAATTAATTTTTGGGATACACACTTTTTGCTTCACACATTCTGTCTGGAAACCAATTAAGTTCGTAAGCCAAGGTATCACTGCAGTAAAGGAACAATATCACCCTGCATCTGAATGTGAATGGGGAGACCCTTGATGAAAAATAATCCCGGTTCGCCTGATAGATCCAAGATGGGCTTTTCATTCCATTTCTCAGACCTCTGGTCCTGAAGGGCACTTTTGGTTAAGATCTCATCCTATTTTATTTTATTTTTTACCTTCCCTTAAGATTCACAGCGTAGGCATCAAACAAAAAAAAGTAGGTTTTGTGAGACTGAAGGCCTTTTCATCTTGCTATCTCGAGTGGGATTTTTTTTTAAAGCAATGTCTATAGATCCTCGGGGTCACCGCTTTCAAACATTTTTTTTCTCGCCACTATTGTCCCCGTGGTAACCATCAAAGACAATCACGGAGTGTGAATCAACTTTTTCAATATTTCCGAACCACCTTGCAACCTCAAGGTGAACGCCTCGCCATCTCTGCTGCGCTGGCGTGGCATTGCTTCTTTTTGATACATGCGGCCTTCTCTCATTCGCCGCCTCTTACCTTTGACCGATCAATAGATCACGGCAACAAGGGGTCTCCGGGCCAATTAGGCCCTTGCGCCAGTTGGGCCAGTTCCAAGCCCATGTCACGCTCCGTGTCAATAGTCAAGCTTTTTTTTCTCTGAGGAACAAAGGGAAGGGTATAAAAGTAGAGGAATGCTATTGGTCTTTTCGGTGTGTTGCAAAGAACATATGAGTGTGTAATAATTCATTGCGCAATTTTACAAACAAAATTTTACAGAACAACATGAATACTTTTAACAAGTTACAATATACAGTGAGACCTAAAATAACAAACTTAATTGGTCCCCAGACAGAGTGTGAAAGGCGAAAAGTGTGTATCTCAAAAAAAAATTCCCATAGGAAACCATTAAAATGGGAATAATCCGTTCCCGGGTTTCCATAAAATATACTTTTCAACTAAATAAGCCTTAAAACTACACACAACATACCTTATTCTATGTATAATAAATGTACTATTTTATTGTAATGAAAGAAATACACTGAATTGTATCATAAAGTCACTTTATTTACATTTGTGATGGTCATTTATGGCTTGATGGAATGGTGTTGGAGGTCGAAGGTCAAAGGGAATTGCTGTTTGGAAAGAGAGGCGCATTACATGACGACTGTAATTAAAGAAATAAAATGTGTTGTAAAATAAAGTTTTATTGACCTTTTTGATGGTCGTTGATGGCTTATGGAAGGAGAGTCACCTTCCATAAGGACTGTTGGTAACTTAACCTCTGGTGCTGTTCGGTCGTGTGCTTACGCCGAAGATCACTCCGCCAGCCGTGGTGGGTGTGTATTATGAAAATAGTTTATCATCATTATCATTCATTGAGTATTATTTAATTAGGACAGAAAGGTCAGATTTTGCTTGGACAAAAAAATATATACATATGGATGCAGACGTCGACGTTATTTTGGTATAATAAGCATCATAGTTATTATTTGTTCTTCCTACAACTTGGATAAGGGACAAGACTTTTGTCAGGGACTTTCGCTATAATCAAGTACTGTATGTTCTTTGTTGTAGAGCATTGTGACTTTTTTGCGATGGACAAATTCAATTTTTCACAGCAAAAAAAAAAGAATTGTAATTTGTGTTCTTACGATGTATAATGTAATATACGAAAAAAAATACGAGTGGTATTTCGGCGGAAAAAAAACACGGTAAAATGTTTCATTGAACTGATTTCAAAATAAAATTCCACTTGACCGGAAATTATCTTACTCGGAACCATTGTTAGTAAGTTCTCGAGACTTTCCGCACGGACTTGTTTTCTCGGTGCGCTTTTTTACGAGTAGAAATATTTGTTATAAATAACATTACTGCTCATATTTAATGACAAAAACGGCATCCAAAATATCTCAAAATTATATTGAACAATTTTTGCGTTTCCCGTACAAACTTTTTTGTATGTATGCCGTGCACATCTAAAAAAAATCGTAAAGAATACGGCAAAATACGGCCGATTGACAGGTATAGTGCGGGTGTATGTGCGTGTACCATGTGTGGAGATTTGTCCAAAAAGCTGGACTACATCCCCACTCGGGGGAAAAAACGCCACCTACAATGTCAGACTTGCTTTTAAATATCAAACAGGGCGAGCGGCGAGATGAGGGAAAACGGATCAACAAGGCGCATTGTCCCGTTTTCATGCATGATACGTCAGCGCCCTCCCTCGGTGTGTCAGAGTATTGCAAGGTCTAGAAAAATGACACGTTCTGAAAATGTTTCCTTGAAGCCTCAAGATGTCCACTTCTTAAATATTGCAAGAAATATGTTTTACAGTGAGACCTCAGCTTACAAACTTAATTGGTTCCCAGCGTGTGTAAGCCAAAAAGTGTGTATCACAATTTTTTTCCCCCATAGGAAACCATTACAATGGGAATAATCCGTTCCCAGGTTTCCATAAAATATACTTTTCAACTAACTAAGCCTTGAAACTACACACAACATACCTTATTCTATGTATAATAAATGTGCTATTGTATTGTAATGAAAGAAATACACAGCACAGTATATCGATGAGAAGGTTTCTTCAGCTGTCATCTGTACTTTTTGAAGGTGTCGGACGTTTCGCTTCTTATCCAAGAGGCTTCGTCAGCGGACTAAAGTCTGACTGGTCGTATCGGCCCTATTTATATATCCCTAATGTCGGCGCCGGACACAGCTATGATAGGGACCTATCATTTTGGGGGCACAGCAGCTGAAAGCTCTGTCCCCCATCGTGCTCAGACGGGCAGAGGGGGGCACACAAAGGTGGAGGGAGGAAGAGGATCTGAGGGAACGAGAGGGAAGACAAATTTGGAGACGATCAGATAGGTTTGGTCATTCTAACATGATGTCTCTGATCCACTGGTGAAAAAGTAAGTATACGCCAAAACATGTCAGGTATTTGAACACCTACAATACACTGTCTGTAAGAAAAGAATCTGTTTTAAATTACACAAAATATACCTTATTTTATGTACAATAAATATGCTATGGTATTAAAATTAAAGAAATATATTCTTTTGCAGCCTGAGGAACAAAGCGCTAACATGGAAAAAAAGGAAATTCTGCCTGAGGCCATGGCCAGCGCTTTATCGGCACCCAAGGATGAAAACCCGAATGGAACTCTAGGTCATATTTTCAATTCCCGAAAAAATGTGTGAATAATAATAATAATAATACATTTCATTTTCTAAGCACCTTTCAAAACTCTCAAGGACACTTTCCAGTTACAGGATGTTTTTTTTTCTGCGGGTGAGCAGCGGCAGCCACACGCGCCAGCGTTCACTCAACTCGGAAGTAACTCAAATAGAATACTAAGACAAATAATAATAATAATAATAATAATAATAATAATAATAATAATAATAATAATAATAATAATATAATAAAACACATTTCATTTATAAGCGCCTTTCAAAACTCTCAAGGTCACTTTACAGGCACAGGATCAGTTTTCCTGTGGGTGAGCGGCGGCAGCCACACGCGGCAGCGTTCACTCAACCCAGAAGTAACTCAAGTCGGTAGAAAGCTAGCTAACTAGCTAGCTAGTTGATAGCTAATAGCCAGCTAGCTAGATAACCAGCTAAATAGCGAGGTAGATAGCTAGTAATATTCTGTGGGTCCTGGAATTCAAGTGATAATGACAAAAACCCTGGCACGAGAGTGGAAAAGTGGGATTGTGGTTTGGTCCTCACTGAATGACAGTGAATGAGTTAAAAAAAAAAAGGTTTATGCCGCAAGCCACGTAAGGAAATGGGAGGTTTCTATTCAAAAGCAACATGACAAGAGGAGCTCCGGGATCAAATTCCAATTTGTCAGTGATCTTACTTGCGGGTGCAAGCATAGCGATACGACTTCCTGATTAGGTTGTTTTTTTTTTTCTTGCTCTTACACTCCTGTCATATCAGCGTTGTTACAAAGTTCTCAAAAGTCTAGGTCACGTTGTTCATCCCTGCATGGTTTGCACACTGGAGTAAAAACAAAATACCTTTTAAGGTAAGATTGTGCGCATGTCTGCATGGAAGAAGAAGAAAAAAAATACAAACGAAGACACACTTTCTGAAAGCGGTTTAAAGAAACGAAGCGTGTGACTGCAGGCTACAAATCTGTTTAGGTGTGAATATCAGGCCTCGTTTCATTTTGTCAAACTGCAAGTTTGGGCGTGGAGGGGGGGGCGCTTTTTGTATAGTAAATAACTCCCTTGACCCTGGTGAAGCTGTTACGAAAGCACAGTGATACCTCGGTTTATGAACCCCTTGGTTTACAAACTTTTCGCTTTACGAACGTTAAATTTAGGAACATTTTACCTTGGCTTACAAACTATTTTTCGGGATACACACGGAGCTGCCACAATGAGTGATGCGTCGTTCGCGAACCAGCCCGTTCTTCAAAAAGAACATGGCAGCCGACTGTTATGGTCCTCTATTCCCCGCCCCCAGTCTTCGGTTAAAGCTACGTGATTGGTCGAGAACGCAGCAGTGAGGGGGAGTCGGTTTAAACATTAAAGAGACAGGCAGACGACAGAGAGTGAGAAAATGGATATAATACAATGACATTTGGACTCGTTTCAACTTTGATAGTTCAAAGGCAGAGTGTAGACTGCAAGGTTAAAATATCCCATCAATCAGGCTCCACAAATAACCCGCACAAGCCATCTGTACACTTGATGCAAAATGCTATCAACCCAGCTAAACAGAACGCAATTGATGAGGAACAAGATAAAATGATGGCAGAGAAAGCACCTCCAAGGGATCATTCCTCAAGATAGTGAAAGAAGAAGACGACGTTCCTCATCAAGTGTTTCATGCTGATGAAAGCGGCCATTCCGTTCCATCAAGCCATCAACGACCATCACAAAGGTCAATAAAACCATTTTATTATACAGTACAGTTTATTTCTTTAATTATATTACCATAGAACATTTATTATACATAAAATAAGGTATATTGTGCGTAGTTTTAAGGCTTAGAAAATTAGAAAATGATGTTTGATGGGGACCTGGGAACGGATTATTCTCATTTTAATGGTTTCCTATGGGAAATTATTTTTTGGGATACACACTTTTCGCCTTACACACACTTTCAGGGAACCAATTAAGTTCGTAAGGCAAGTTATCACTGTATTATAAAAAGTTAGACCCATGTACCAATGTTGACGTCTCATTCCAAAGAGTTACAAGAGCCTGTCGGGGTGAACTCGAGAAATTCATTTCACATTCAATGAATGAGCCACTGGCAACATTTTTCTTCTTCTTCTTCTATTTAGCACGTCTCAATGGTGAGGGGGGGGGCGTAGTGGGCCTGCACGGCCTTCAGGCTGAATGAAACACGCCTTGTTGATTTGCAGTGAGAATTGTTTCTGCTTCTTTTACAGAGTTTAAAAAATAACCTTTTTTTTTCAGGGGGGAAAAAAAGAATCCGTGGTCATGCACTCCCCCACCAAAGGTACAATATTCAAGTTGAAATGAGTCTTTTGGGTTTTATTGATTTTTTTTTAATTTATGTATTCATTTATTTATTTAGCTATTTATTTATTATCATTTCTTTATGTATGTAGGTATGTATGTTGTGTGAATGTATGTATTTGTTTGTTGATTACACTGTATTTATTTATCTGTCTTTTTCTGTTAATGTATATGCTTGCTTGTTAATTTATGTATTTATTTATCATTTCTTTTATATGTGCAGTATGTATGTGTGTAAGTATGTATGTACTTATTTATTTGTTTATTATTTGTATTTTTATGTTTATTTAGCTATCTGTTAGTTTATTTATGTATTCATTTAGTGATTTCTTTAGTTAGTTATTTACCATGTATGTATGTATGTATGTATGTATTTATTTATTCAATTATTCATTTATTTATTCTTTTGTCCGTGTATTTATCTTTATAATTATTTATTTGATGTATTTGTTTAATTATTTATTGATTTAGTTATATATATATATATATATATATATATATATATATATATATATATATCTATATATATCTATATATATATATATATATATATATATATATATATATATATATATATATATATATATATATATATATATATATATATATGTTTATTTCTGTATTTATTCTTTTGTTTATCTGATTGGTAACTTATTTATTTTGTTTTTATTTGTTTAGTTGTTTATGTATGTATGATTTATTTATGTGTTTGTTTATCTGTCTATTTGTAGATGAGCTTTTTGCATATTCCCTTTATTTATATATATATATATATATATATATATATATATATATATATATATATATATATATATATATTTCTGTATTTATTCTTTTGTTTATCTGATTAGTAATTTATTTATTTTGTTTTTATTTTTTTAGTTGTTTATGTATGTATGATTTATTTATGTGTTTGTTTATCTGTCTATTTGTAGATGAGCTTTTTGCATATTCCCTTTATATATATATATATATATATATATATATATATATATATATATATATATATATATATATATATATTCTTTCGTTTGTTTATTTATGTTTATAAATGTATTTATTTTGTTTTTATTTGTTTATGTACGTATGATTCATGTATTTTTTTGGTTTATTTATTTCTCTATCTATTTCTAGATGACATTTTTGCATACGCCCTTTCCAAGACCTTAACCAAAGTTTCATCCCCCGCCACCGTCGGCCTCTACTCGTCATGTCAGAGTCGAATTCGAAGAATCCTCGGCAAAATGGAAGGTAGGCCAACTCAAACGCAGCGTTGATGCAAAGCGCTTGATTTCGATTCCATTTACGCTTAACCCCGTATTGTATTGTATTGTATTGTTATTCATGACAGATATAATTTGATACCAAAAAAAACTACAGTTAGCTTAGACAATCTTGTCTAAGCATTTGTTTACAACTTTACTATGTTTTCTTTTTTTCCCCAAACAAGTTTTTCTCTTGTTTTTATTTTTTGTTGTTGTTGTTGTTGTCTCGTAACGGCCGAAAAAGCTTCCTTTTTCATCATCTGCGCAGAAACGGCAATCGACAGCAAGAGCCGAGATTCAGCCAGGAACAAATAACAAGAGTTTGGCCCTCAACCTGCATCATTTTGTCCCCGCTAGATAATAATTCAAAACCAATGGGTTCAAAAAGTGCGTAGCGCGTCCTGACGCCATGCGACCTTCCGGCCCCCCGTGTTGCCTTTTATTAGGATTATTATTATTATTATCATTTGCTAGCTAATACCTCTGGCTGGCTAGCTAGCTAAGTATATGTTGGAGTCTCAAGTACAAATAGCTATCTATTCGCTGACTAATGGCTATCTGTTCGCAGGCTAATGGCTAGCTATTTGCCACTTGCTATTAGCTATCTATTGGCAAGCTATTAGCTAACTATTCATAGGCTAATGGCTATCTATTCGCTGGCTAATGGCTAGCTATTTGCCTCTTGCTATTAGCTATCTATTTGCTAGCTATTGGCTATCTATTCGCTGACTAATGGCTATCTGTTAGCTGGCTAATTGCTAGCTATTTGCCACTTGCTATTAGCTATCTAGTTGCTAGCTATTAGCTAACTATTCACAGGCTAATGGCTATCTATTCGCTGGCTAATGGCTAGCTATTTGTCGCTTGCTATTAGCTATCTATTTGCTAGCTATTAGCTATCTAATCGCTGGCTAATGGCTATCTATTTGCTGGCTAATGGCTATCTGTTCACTGGCTAATGGCTATCTGCTCACTGGCTAATGGCTATCTGTTCGCAGGCTAATGGCTATCTATTTTCCACTTGCTATTAGCTATCTATTGGCAAGCTATTAGCTAACTATTCATAGGCTAATGGCTATCTATTCGCTGGCTAATGGCTAGCTATTTGCCGCTTGCTATTAGCTATCTATTTGCTAGCTATTGGCTATCTATTCGCTGGCTAATGGCTAGTTATTTGCCGCTTGTTATTAGCTAGCTAATGGCTAGCTATTTGCCACTTGCTAATAGCTATCTATTGGCAAGCTATTAGCTAACTATTCACAGGCTAATGGCTATCTATTCGCTGGCTAATGGCTAGCTATTTGCCGCTACCTATTAGCTATCTATTCGCTAGCTATTAGCTATCTATTCGCTAGCTAGCTAGCTTTCTTCTATTTGAGTTTCTTCGGGGTTAGGTGAACGCTGCTCACCCACAGAAAAAAATTATCCTGTGACTGTAAAGTGACCTTGAGAGTTTTGAAAGGTGCTTGGAAATGAAATGTATTATTATTATTATTATTATTATTATTATTATTATGATTATGATTATGATACAAAATAGATGTAAAGGGGAGAGAGGAGGGGGTGTGGGTCATAAAGCTGGAGAGACGGATCCTCTCTCTGGATGCCGATGAGGAATACCAAGTAACCACGGCAGCAAATGAGAGCGAGAGAGCGATCGCCGTCTTTTGAATAATGTATCCAAACGGGCGAGCCGTCGACTGAAACGGATGGCGTGCGCGTCACCATGGCAACCCCGATCTGCAGTACAATCCATCCAAAATATCAAACGATTGCAAACCCGCAATGAATTGATGAAAAGGTTTCTTCAGTCGTCATCTGTACTTCTTTGAAGATGTCGCATGTTTCGCTCCTCATCCGAAAAGCTTCGTCAGCGAACTAAAATTTTGCTGGTCATTGAGTGAATGGCGCAATCAGGGCCAGTCATAGAACGTAATCAGTCAGGACAAAAGAAGTCATCCGATTAGCTTCAGGAAATGGTCCTCTGCTCCCCCAACCTTAGAGCAGGGATCTATCGATCAGTTTGGTAGATCAATATATATATATATATATATATACAGTAAAGTCTCGTTATATCGATACGCAAGGGAATCCGAAAAAATATCGATATAACCGGGACTATCGATATATCCGATCCTGTGGGGGGGGGGGTGCGTAAATGCGGCATCTTTGTTATGGCATGTAATTTCATCATTGGGTTCATGGATTGCGTATCTAACATGTTTTTTGTACAGTAATGAAGTGAAAAATAAAGTTGTGCATAAAATAAAAACGTCTTTACACTTTTTAATGACTATTTCCTTTCAAAAATGCAACCAACCAATGCTAAATCGTCAAGTTCTATTCACACGAAGCCACGAACGCCAGCATGTACAATCATATGAAAAACAGTGATTGTTGCAAACAATAAAGATATCTGGATGCAACACAATTAAATACTGTACATGGATGAAAAACCAAAACTGCAACGTTTACATAACTTACGTGACGTTCGAGAGTGCCTGAATAGAATGCCGGCGCGCAGCGGTGACGTTACAACAGCTTTTTGACTGACTCAAGAAACACAAAAAGTGATGTTGGTTGCCCTTTAATGCACAGTATGGAATGTACAGTCATTTTCAAAATCATGACGCTTCAGCAGACAACACAGCAAACATTGTTGCAAAAAACGCTTGCATTCATGTAACAGTACATGTACATAACACTGCAATTAGTATGTATGTAAGCTATTTAAAAAAGTCATCAATCTTCTTCTGCTTCCCATTTTTATATTTTAATATGAACACTTCCATCTTGTTTAACGTTTCTAAAAAACCGGATGCATTTTCTACGGATTCAAAGAAAGATCGCGTGTCCGCAACCCCTTGCAACGCTTTTGTCGAAGTTGCAAAAGGTGTGCATTCAGTCGCTTCTTCTTCATCGTCATCAGCATCATCATCATCACGGGAATCTACTGTGGCATACTTGGCTTTGACCTCCGCTGCGATATCCGCATCTGATGAGCTTGGGAATGTCGCAATGTCTTTGTCGACTGCGACATACGATGCAATGTCGGCGACTTTTAGCTTTTCAGCCAACACTGCAAGAGGAATGTTGTCGTCATCCTCTTCGTTAGCTGCAGATGTTTCCTCACTGCACCCTGGATTTTCAAATTTGCAGTGACGGAAGCTGTTCTTGATGGTGTTTTCGGACACCGTGCTCCACGCTTTGGAAATTGCTCTGATGGCATCCAAAACAGTCCATTGTTGAAGACACACGAGCAGCCGTCTGATACACACGAGCTGCCGTCTGAAAATGGCGTCTGCTCGGGAGAGCTGCTCACGTAACAAGACACGTGACCAAGTTGACCAATGGCGCGACGGATATATCGATGTAAACAACAAAAATGGCCGGCGGGGGATGAAAAGGAGCACCGTAATAACCGGATTATCGTAACAACCGGGTATCGTACTAAACGGTACTAATTATACATAAAAAGACTAGAAATGTGCAAGGGAAATGAAAATAATATCGTAATAAGCGGTACTATCGTTATAACCGATATCGATATAACGACACTTTACTGTATATATATATATATATATATATATATATTTTTTTAGCACATCCTCATAAGTCCTGTTTATACTATTTATTAGCTTTCCATTAGCTGGCTTGCTGGCTGTTGGCGGTCTGGCTGTCTATTAGCCATCTATTGGCTGTTTGTTAGATATCCATTAGCTAGCTAGCTAGTTTTCTATCTATTTGAGTTACTTCGGGGTTGAGTGAACGCTGGCGCATGTGGCTGCCGCTGCTCACTCGCAGAAATACTTTATCCTGTGACTGTAAAGTGACCTTGAGAGTTTTGAAAGGCGCTTATAAATGTGTCTTCTTCTTCTTAATCTTCATCTTCTTCATCAACTTCTTATCATCTTCTTCTTCATCTTCATCATCTTCTTCTTAATCTTCATCATCTTCTTCTTAATCTTCATCATCTTCTTCTTCATCATCTTCATCTCCATCATCTTCATCTTCTTCATCATCTTCTTCATCATCTTCATCTTCTTCTTCTTCTTCTTCTTCATCATCTTCTTCATCATCTTCATCTTCTTCATCATCATCATCTTCATCTTCTTCTTCATCATCTTCATCTTCTTCTTCTTCATCATCATCTTCTTCTTCATCTTCATCTTCTTAATCTTCTTCTTCATCTTCATCTTCTTCATCTTCTTCTTCATTGTCTTCTTCATCATCTTCTTCATCATCTTCTTCATCTTCTTCTTCATCTTCTTCATCTTATTTATCTTCATCTTCATCGTCTTCTTCTTCATCATCTTCTTCATCTTCATCTTATTTATCTTCTTCATCTTCTTCTTCATTATCTTCTTCATCATCTTCTTCATCTTCATCTTATTTATCTTCTTCATCTTCATCATCTTATTTATCTTCTTCTTCATCTTCTTCATCATCTTCTTCGTCTTCTTCATCTTCATCATCTTATTTATCTTCTTCATCTTCTTCATCATCTTCTTCATCTTCTTCATCTTCTTCTTCTTCATCATCTTCATCTTCTTAATCTTCTTCTTCATCTTCATCTTCTTAATCTTCTTCTTCATCGTCTTCTTCATCATCTTCTTCATCATCTTCTTCATCTTCTTCTTCATCATCTTCATCTTCATCATCTTCTTCATCTTATTTATCTTCATCTTCATCGTCTTCTTCTTCATCATCTTCTTCATCTTCATCTTATTTATCTTCTTCATCTTCTTCTTCATTATCTTCTTCATCATCTTCTTCATCTTCATCTTATTTATCTTCTTCATCTTCATCATCTTATTTATCTTCTTCTTCATCTTCTTCATCATCTTCTTCGTCTTCTTCATCTTCATCATCTTATTTATCTTCTTCATCTTCTTCATCATCTTCTTCATCATCTTCTTCATCTTCTTCATCTTCTTCATCCTCATCTTTTTCTTTTTCTTCTTCTTATTAATAATAATAATAGCCATTGCGTGTCTTTGTCTTTGAACCCTTTTCTGTTTTTGTGGTTTCAGTGTACATGTCGCAGGAGGCTTTGAGGATGGAAGAGAACTACAAAGGAAAATGGCCGCCACCTCGCCCGGTTCAACCTTCGCTTTGCGACGTGTTTCAGCTCATTTGGCGAATGTTGTTCCACAAGCCCATTTGGACCAAGGGCAATCAGGACCACGACAACGTCCGTTTCATTTACGTCGACTTCAGCGCTTGGCATTTTGCCGGCAGCGACCTTCTGTGGGCCGGTCTTGCCATTCGACTCTTTCATGCGGTGCAAATCCATTTTGGGAAGTTACAGCTGGCGTTATACCGGGTGGCCCAATATCATGTCCAGGATGAAACCGAAAAGAAGGTTTGTGACAGGGTTTTTGTCATTTTTGACCTATAGAATATTGACTTTTAGGACTACATCAACATTCAATGCAGCATACGAAACCTTAGACTTTCTTATTTCATCAGAAAAAAACAAGTTGATTCCTAAATAAATTGAAGGTTCACTCCTCATCCGAAAAGCTTCATCAGCGAACAAACATTTTTGCTGGTATCTATATGTCTGTCTACCTACCTACCTGGAGTTATGTGAGCTTGATATGAGGGCAGCTGTACAAAGTACAATACAATGTACAGGTGACATCCGACTTACAACTTAAGTGCAACCGTACTTACGACCACGACCTCCAGACCCTATTTTGAAAATTTTAATTCTACGCCCTGCACCGCAACGAGCTAGCAGGTTGGCAACGCGTACGACAATTTTGGCTAGCCAGCCAGCATCTCACTCTCACTCACAGCAAATGACCGTGTGATGGCACCAGAGGGGGGAGTTTGCGAGTCTTTTAGCCTCAGAGTCTCTATTCAACATTTTGAATGGATTTCGACTTACAACCATTTTGACTTACGACCGTTTGGTCGGAACGGAACTCGCTCGTAAATTGGATTTTACCTGAATATTGGTTTACATAGCGCTTTAACAACAGCTACAGCTGGAACACAGCGCTAACATAAAAAATAAGGAAATACTGCCCCCTTGTGGAAGGGAAAAAACATTACCAGAGGTTACGTCGGTCTGTGATTCAGATATTTTTAGGCCAGCACAGAAGGCCTTGTAGGCCCTTACGATCCACCACTGCCGTACATACCTCACATCAGAAGTAGGGTGGGTGGCACCTTCGGGCCTAGGCACCCTCTATTGAGCAACCACCCCCGATATATCGTACCTATGATATCTAGCGGCTGGCTAGTTGGCCGGCTATCTATTGGCTAGCTAGCTGGCTGGCTATCTGTTAGCTATCTATCCAGCTGGGTAGCTATCTATTAGCTGGCTGGCTGGTTGCCTGGCTATCTATTAGCTGGCTCGCTAGCTAGTTGGCTGGCTATCTATTGGCTGTCTATCTGGCCAACTATCTATTAGCTATCTGGTAGCTAGCTAGCTAGTTTTCTCTGTGATCCTGTGACAGTAAAGTGACCTTGAGAGTTTTGAAAGGCGCTTACAAATGAAATGTATTATTGTTATTACTATTAATCATTTGCTCTATTTGTCCCCTCAGGTCGTGGTGGCCGGTCCCCATCAATGGAAGTTGAAGAAGATCTGTTGCTGCCCTCTGTTTCTTCTCATCCTTTTCGTCCTCGTGGTATACTTGGTATTCATCATCCTTTTGTCATTGGGACTTTTAAAAAACCCAGTGGCACCAACCGCCAAAGTGAACGGCACCACGAGCCACGTCAGCGTATGGGAAGGTCTGATCATCGCTTCGTTTGGCGTCCCGGCCGCCAACGTCTTGAAGTTTACCTTCCTGATGATCAAGAACCTGATTTTCAACCAGGAGCGGAACATCAAGCGAGGCATGGACGCCGAAAGGGTCAGCAGAAAACTGGGTTTCATGAACCAAGTCCGTAAAGAGATGTGGCTCCTTTCTCGCTTTGTGGAGTTCATGGAGGTGTTTGAGAGGAGAAGAATCAGGGTGGTGTTAAAGATCACCAATCTAGATCGCTGCTCCCCGGGCAAAATTGTCGCCGTTTTGGACGCTATCAACATCCTGCTGTCGGACGAGGACAGTCCGTTCATTTCAATTCTGGCCACTGACCCGGACGTTATCGTACAGAAGGTCAACTTTGCAGATGGCTGCTTTTGCAAAGAAGAGAGGGCCTATGCGATGTTGCAACGAATCGTCACCCTAGCCTTCACCGTCCCACCCCTTTGTGACGATTCAAAGCTCAGTTTATTTCGTGGTTTGGTCAACGGTTCGAAAAATGTCCCGGAGAGAAGCAAGGACAATCAGCACACTGAAGGTTTTGAAAGGGACTTTTGCTCCGACACATCTTCGGTTCTCCTATTTGAGACAAACGAGGCGATTCCGCTGATTGGTAAAACGCTTGAAATCAATCTACCAGAGGAGGAAGTGGAAAATTGGGTGGAGAGAACCCTTGACGCCAACGAAAGGAAGTTGAAGGAGTACATCTTGGATGACTCCATGTTCATGAGGAGAGTCATCAACTCTATTCGAGTGACGGCGATCATCGCGAAGGCTCTCAAGACTGAGCTCCCTCAACCCGATCTCATCGGCCCTTGGGCGGTCCTGGCCAATCGCTGGCCCTGTCGACTCAGTTGGATCATCCAGTGCGCCGAAGACTCTCAGCAGAGAAATGAGATCGATCAGAACGCGGAGACCGAAAGCCCTGATTCCAAGAGCTTGTGGGAGGTTTTCAGTGAGTCCAGGGCGGAGCTTTACGTGATGCGCTCTCAGATTGAAGACCTACTCGACCAGGATGGAGACCCGGAGATGTTTGAGAGATTTCTCAAGGTCGACTTCCACTTCACAATCGAGGATCTGAAGGCACTCGGACAGGTCACGGTGGACCTCAATCCCTCCATGAAGAGAGAGTTGGCTATGATACGAGGAACATCCGGCTTGAAAGATTCCGGTTGGGTGAGGACCTTTGCTCCTTTGCCAATCACAGCCATCGTCAAGATGGATTCAGGGGATATTTGTAAAGAGGTAAGAAATATAAGCCCAAAAGCTGACATCGCACTTGTGCAACAGTACCCCGATCTTTACCGAAGTAGCAGGTGACATATTTTGTACTGACACATTCGGTGTTCATACGGAAGCTAACCAACCAATCACACAGACACAAACAAGTTTTGCTATCTAACGGGGACTCTGTACTGGGGATTTTGTACTGATACATTCAGTGTTCGTATACTGTATAGTCTAAATAACCAATTAACCAATCACACAGACACACACACGTTTTTAGCATGTGATGGGGACTTAGTGTGTGAGGCATTTGGCCTGTGGGGACCAAATTTCAAATATGAAAAATAAATAATTTTCAAAGTCATAAAAAATTTTGATTTGATTTTAGCAAGGTGAAAATTAAAACTGGGGACACACACACGCGTTTTTTCTATGTGATGGGGACTTAGTGTGTGAGGCATTTGGCCCGTGCGGACCAAATTTCAAATATGAAAAAATAATATTTCGAAACTTGTAAAAATTGGATTTTAGCAAGGCAAAAATTAACACCGGGGACACACACACACACACGTTTTTTTTTTTATCCCCCATGCGGTTGGTACATGGTAGGTTGTATAGTGATTTGAGTTCCTCGAAATTATGAGTAATTTCATCTTCAACTCACCTAGCATGAAATGTTTTTGGAATATGGGAGTAAAACGGACTTTAAATTAAGTGCAATTACTTGACTTTTACTTTCTTTAATGCTCCATGTGCTCCCCCCCCCTCCTAGCTGGAATATATGAAATATCCCCAAAAATATGGCGAGATTGTAAAAGGCAATCACGTCACAGGATCATCTCTGGTATTTGGTGACCCCGATGATATTAAAAAACTCCTGGACATGACCTTTGGAGAATGGACGACTTTCCGACTTCGCTTCCTGGCTTTTCCACTCCATCTTCAAGCACAATACAAGAACGTCCATCACCATCAGAGTCACCTGTCGACATTCCATGGACATCATTCCTCATGAAATGTATTATTATTATTATCGAATTCATATTTGTGTTTGTGTGTGTGTACAATGGGAAATGTGTTTGGGTGTGCATGTGTGCGTCTGTGTGTGTGTGTCTATGTGTGTGTGTCTGTGTGTACAGTGGGAAATGTTTGGGTGTGCATGTGTGCGTCTATGTGTGTGTATTGTGTACAGTGGGAAATATGTTTGTGATTTTGTGTGTGTCTGATTGTGTGTATTTGTCTGTGTGATTGTGTAGGTGTGTGTGTGAACGTGTACAGTGGCAAACGTGTTTTTGATTGTGGGTGTGTGTGTGATTGCGTGTGTCTGTGTGTGTGTAATTATTTATGTGTGTGTGTAGTGGGAAATGTGCATGTGTCTATGTGTGCGTGTGTGTACAGTGGGAAATGTGTTTGTGATTGTGTGTGTGAGTGCGTGTTTGTCTGATTGCGTGTATGCGTCTGTGTGATTGTGCGTGCGTGTGTTTGTAATGTATAATTTGATATGAACTCCGACTGGCGTTTTATGGTCTGAATAGCTTGGTGTGCACTGACTGAAAGAGAAAAAAAACATCCAAACTGCGTGCGTGCGTGTTTTGCGGTAAAATATAATGTACATTTTGAACCAAACATAATCTATGAACTGATCCTGTGCAATACATTTAGGCAAATACAAACCTGAATAAGATATCAATAAAAGATGCCGTTTCCATGTCACGTTTCTCATTTCCAAACTACTTTTGCACCGTCGCATTCAGATGACGTAGGTGAGTGACTCCGCGCTGAACGCTGAAGTCCGCTGAGTCACCACAACAAAATGGTACCGCGCTGCCATCTGGTGGCAAAAAGTAGTAGTAAAAGGATTGGCACTTGGAATGAAATGCGAAAGGTGAATGAAATAAAAAAAATACAGAAGTCTCGTTATATCGATATTCAAGGGAGTCCGAAAAATATCGATATAACCGAGACTAGTGATATATCCGACCCTGTTTGCATGTAATTTTCTCCGTGCGTGCATAGAAATAGTATTGATATAACTGGGATTATCGGTATATCCGATATCGATATAACAAGACTTTACTGTACATAAATTGATAACTAAATAAATAGATAGATAAGTAAACAGATTGATAGACAAATAAATATGTAAATAAAGAGATAAATAAATAGCAAATTTCCCCATTGTGGGACGAATAAAGGTTTTCTGATTCTGATAATTAAACAAATAAAGATAAATAAATATAAATAAATAAATAGATGAATAAATAAATAACCTTCACAACTCCTTTTGGATGGCATTTAATTAAAAACACTTCAAGCAACAGTTTTAGGGTTTATTTAATATGTTAGAAAGATAACTTGTGTGGTACCTTAAAATAATAATAATACATTTCATTTATAAGCACCTATCAAAACTCTCAAGGTCACTTTACAGTCACGGAATACGTTTTTCTGTGGGTGAGCAGCGGCAGCCACATGCGCCAGCGTTACCTCAACCCGGAAGTAATTCAAATAGATAGAAAGCTAGCTTGCTAGCCAATAGATAGATAGCCAATAGCTAGATAGCCAGCCAGACAGACAGCTGGATAGCTATATAGCTAATAGATAGCTAGCTAGATAGCTGGCCAGGGAGCCTCGTAGCAAATAGATAGCAAATAACTAGCTAGCTGGATAGCTAGATAAATAAATCAAGAAATATTCCCACTAGATTTCATACAATCGCCTGATTTATTCAACTTCCGACAATTATGATTATTATTATTTATTATTATGAAAACAAATCATTTGCTCTTTTGACTCATTTGTGTCCATAAAAGCAGCCAAGCACCAGTGATCAAAATTGGCCAGTTGAAAATAATAAAAAAAAATATGATAGACATTCAGTATTACTGTAAGGCACGCGTGTAAAATTACAGATTATGACATATTTAGGACACATATTGAATCCGACTCAAGACCGTCAGCGAACTATTTCTTTTTTTACTGGTAGTATCGGCCCTATATATATATATCCCTACTGTCCAGACGTGGCGGTGCCAGACTCTGCTATGATAGCTCCCTGCTCTCAGGTTGGGGGAAGCAGAGGACTACTCCCTGCGGCTACACTGATTACTTCTATTGTCCTGCCTGAGTATGGGGTCTACGACTGGCCCGATTGCGCCATTTGCTCTGGTATCACCTCATCAGCATAACTAAACCTATGTTGTCTAAGACGTCCGCTGTATGAAGGATCCAAATTGAACCTCACCCCACCATGGCGATTTATTGAAGGGTTTTGCTGTTTTATGAACATCGCTTCTTTTACTCCCCTTTCAAAGCATCGATTTTCTTGCGCTAAGATTTTAACCTCATTGTCGTCAAATGAGTGGTTGCTTGAAAGATGTTGATATATTTTTGAAAGAAATCTAATTTTCATAACTCATGATGAAAATCAGTTTGGTTTTTTTTGGTGAGGCCAACCCCAACCTATTTGCGCGCTAAAGACTCAGCCAGCTTCTTCAGCCTTTTCTTCAGTTCCAGGGGAAACTTCTCATAGCACTTTTTACAAACTGGCTTCATGTCAAATTCCACAAACTTGTTCCTGCAAGACAATGATTGATGATTGATTGATTGATTGATTATTGGGTGAGGAACTCGCTAGTCAAGATGGCGGGAAGCGCAATAACTCACTTGAGGGTGAGCTTCGTGTTGCAGGTGGAACAGGAGAAGCAGCTGACGCACCAGGCCTTGTTGAGAGCAGAAACCACTGAGGGGGGAGGAAACTCCAGCTCAACATTCATATTTCATATTTTTAATAATAATACATTTCATTTATAAGCGCCTTTCAAAACTATCAAGGTCACTTTACAGTCACAGGATAAGTTTTTCTTTGGGTGAGCAGCGGCAGCCACACGCGCCAGCGTTCACTCAACCCGGAAGTAACTCAAATATAAAGCTAGCTAGCGAATAGATAGCTAACAGATAGCTAGCTAGGCCTTCACTCAACCCGGAAGTAACTCAAATATAAAGCTAGCTAGCTAATAGACAGCTAATAGATATCTAAGTAACTCGCATTAGAAAGATAGCTGGCTAACAAATAGCTAACAGATAGCTAGCTAGGCCTTCAATCAACCCGGAAGTAACTCGGATAGAAAGTTAGCTAGCTAATAGATATTGCTATCATCACTGATATTTTAACCATTTCACGCACCAATATTGCTAATGCTACCTGTACGCTGATAACATGAGATGAGATGTCCACTGTTGTCACCACTTTCCACCAAAGGCTGTCAAAATGGCTTGCTATCTATTAGTCATCTATTAGCTAGCTAGCTAACTTGATCTATTTGAGTTATTCCCAGTTGAACGGGGTCATCGCTGCTGGGTACCCAGCTGGCTATCTATTTGCTATCTATTAGCTGTCTAACTAGCTAGCTATCTATTAGTCATCTATTAGCAAGCTAGCCAACTTGATCTATTTCAGTTATTCCTGGTTGAACGGGGTCAGCGTTGCTGGCTATCTATTTGCTATCTATTAGCTGTCTAACTAGCTCGCGAGCTAGCTATTAAGTCATCTATTAGCGAGCTAGCTAACTTGTTCTAGTTGAGTAATTCCCGGTTGAACCAGGTCACCGTTGCTGGCTACCTAGCTAGCTAGCTAGCTATCTATTCGCTGTCTAACTAGCTAGTTAGCTATTTTTATCTATTAGCTAGCTAGCTAACTTGATCTATTTGAGTTATTCCCGGTTGAGTGAACGCTGGCGCGTGTGGCTGCCACTGCTCACCCACAGAAAAACTAATCCTGTGACTGTAAAGTGATCTTGAGAGTTTTGAAAGGTGCTGGTAAATGAAATGTATTATTATTATTATTATTATTATTATTATTATTATAGTGGTAGTCGTCGTACTATTGTTATTATTACTGTTGTTTTTATTGTTATCATTATTGTTATTAGTAGTAGTAGTAGTATTAGTAGTGGTCGTAGTCGTTGTAGTAGTAGTTGTTGGTGTTGTTGTTTTTCTTATTATTAGCTAACTCATAGCTAGCTAGCTAGCTTTGTATCTTTTTGAGTTATCAGCCAGGTTGAGTGAAGGCTATCTATTTGCTATATATGAGCTATCTGGATAGCTATCGAGCTAGCTATCTATTACTTATATAGCTATCTAGCTAGCTGGGTATCTATTAGCTATCTATTGGCTATCTACTGTATTAGCTCGCTACCTTTCTGTCTATTTGAGTTGCTTCTGCATTGAGTGAACGCTGGCGCGTGTGGCTGCCGCTGCTCACCCACAGAAAAATATGTCCTGTGACCTTGAGAGGTTTGAAAGGCGCTTATAAATGAAATTATTATTATTATTGTTATTATTATTATTATTATTGTTATTATTATTATTATTATCATTGTAAGTGGTAGTAGTTGTACTATTGTTATTATTATTGTTGTTTTGATTATTATCATTATTTGATTATAACATTATTATTATTAGTAGTAGTAGTACTAGTATTCGTAGTGGTGGTAGTAGTAGTCATTATTGTTTTTTTCCTGATAAAAAAGGGAGCCTAAGGTTTCTTACGCTGCATTGAATGTTTATGTCAGTCCTACAACTCAATATCCTACAGGTCCTGAAATTTGAGTGATAATGACAAAAACCCTGGCACTGGAGCGAACACACTTTTGCACATCATCTGGCAGTGAATGGGTTAATATCCTCTTGTTTGTTTTCAAATCTTATAATGGCTTCCCGTCACCTTACCTGTCGATCAACACTTACCATCGCCGTCAATCACACGGTTGCAGTGGTAACACACGTCGCCGAACAGCTTCAAAAGAAATGTATCAACATTTGATATTTAGAAACATGAAACATGGACGAAGGCGCTTCTCTTCTGACCTGGTTATAATGCGTCTCGCAGTAAGCCAAGCCTTTTCTCTCGTAATGGCGGTGGCCAAGGAACGGCTTCTCACACTTGGCGCATACGAAATGCTGCAAGCACACACACACACACACACAAAATTAAATACAATATATAGATCATAAACACACATCTACATAAATAAATAAATGGATAAACACATAAATAAATAAAAATAAACAGATAAGCAAATCGATAGGGATAAATAAATAAATACAAGAGTGGTTCTGATTCTGATTCTGAAATACAAACTGGTTGTGAGTGAATTGCGCACACACCTCAACGTGCCACTGCTTGCCCATGGCGTTGACCACGCGGCCCTCGATGGGTCGCCTGCACGCGCCGCAGATCGGCACGCCCATCTTGTCGTGGCAAGGCAAGCAGAAAAGTTCGCCTTTCAGTTCCCGGGCTTCAGCCGTCAACTCTTTACTGTGGAAAGTGCACGAGAGTCACCACGAGACATACGTATTCTTAAGGGACAACCGACACCATTTTTTTGTTTCCTAACTGACATCAGAAAAACGTTTGATAGCATCTAAAATACCCAAAACACGCAGGCTGATATTTTTATTCAAATGCAAAACACCAATAAAAATGACTTCAAGTGTCCCAAAACTGCCACAAAATGAGCTCGGAACTGAGGAGATTCAGAAAGTCCCGCCCCCTTGTTCGTGATGTCACGCCAGGATACTCCTTCACAAACTGCCTCGCTCCAGATTCAAAACAATGGCTTCAGAGAGTTCAGATTCAGAGAATTAGCACGAGTCTTAAAACGTAAAATATAGCTACAGGGACACCTTGGCTTACGAACTTAATTGGTTCCCAGACAGAGTGTGTAAGGCAAAAAAGTGTGTATCCAAAAAAAATAATTTTGCATAGGACACCATTAAAATGAGAATAATCCGTTCCCAGGTCCCCATAAAATATAATTTTCTAATTTTCTAAGCCTTAAAACTACACAAAATATACCTTATTTTATGTATAATAAATGTTCTATGGTATTATAATTAAAGAAATAAACTGCACGGTATAATAAGGTTGTTTTCTTGACCTTTGTGATGGTCGTTGATGGCTTGATGGAATGGAGTGTCCGCTTTCATCAGCATTAAACACTTGATGAGGAACGTAACCTTCTTTCACCATCTTGAGTAATGATCCCTTGTAGACGCTTTCGCTGCCATAATTTTACCTTGTTCCTCATCAATTGTGTTCTGTTTAGCTGGGTTGATAGCTTTTTGCATCAAGTGTACAGATGGCTTGTGCGGGTTATTTGTGGAGCCTGATTGATGGGATATTTTAACCTTGCAGTCTACACTCGACTACACTTGAAACGAGTCCAAATGTCACTGTTTTCTATCCATTTTGTCACATTCTCTGTGTCGTCTGCCGGTCTCTTTAATGTTTAAACCGCCTCCCCTCACTGCTGCGTTCTTGACCAATCACGTGGCATTAACCGATGACTGGGTGCGGGGAATAGAGGACCAAAACAAGCCGGCTGCCATTTTCTTGTTAGGAGAACGGGCTTGTTGACGAACGACACATCACTCATTGTGGCACTCCGTGTGTATTCCGAAAAATAGTTTGTATGCCAAAGTAAAATATTCATAAATTTAACGTTCGTAAACCGAAAAGTTCGTAAGCCAAGGTATCACTGTATATGCGGTGGAATCTTTGTAAAATCAGTAGAGGTCATTTGAAGTGGTTTTACAAATTATGGACACAACTTGTCCTTGAAGTGTCATTCGTGGAATGTGAAGCGCGAAGCCAGCGTACTAACCCGCAGCTGTTGCAGTTGAAATGATCGGGGTGGTAAGGATCATTCTTAAAGATCAGCGGATGCTCTTCGATGATGGCGTGACACTTCTGGCAAATGTACTTGCCGAGGCCGCGGGCCTTCTCGCGATGATGGCACGGGCGACACAGGTGCCTGGAATGAAGAGGAACATTTGTCGCGCTTGACGTAGGAAGGAGACGTCAGGGAGGCTTTTTAAAATCCGCATCAACCTTCCGGCGTTTTTCACAAAGCCCACGTCGGCCAACACGGCCTGGCAGATGTCACAGCAGAAGCATTCGGGGTGCCAACTGTTGTTCATGGCCTTGATAACACGACCAATGATGAACTCGCCTGAAAGAAAGCGCAAGTGATAGATTCACATTTTTTTTATGTCTTTTATTGTGCACTTTTATTTTGACACTGCAGATTGTGAACGCATGCTTAAAGATTAAAGAGACGGGCAGACGACAGAGGGAGCAAAGTGTAGACTGCAAGGTTAAAATTCCTATCAATTAGGCTCCACAAATTGCCAGCACAAGCCATCTGTACACTTGATGCAAAAAGCTATCAACCCAGCTAAACAGAACACAATTGATGAGGAACAAGGTAAAATTATCGCAGAGAAAGCACCTACAAGGGATCATTCCTGAAAGTAGGCTACGTTCCTCATCCAGTGTTTGAAAGCGGCCACTCCATTCCATCAAGCCATCAACGACCATCACAAAGGTCAATAAAACCACTTTATTATACAGTGCAGTTTATTTATTTAATTATAATACCATAGCACATTTATTATACATAAAATAAGGTATATTGTGTGTAGTTTTAAGGATTAGAAAATTAGAAAAGTATGTTCTATGGGGACTTGGAAACGGATTATTCTCATTTTAATGGCTTCTTATGGGAAATTAATTTTTGGGATACACACTTTTCGCCTTACACACTGTCTGGGAACCAATTAAGTTCGTAAGCCAAGGTATCACTGTAAATCCAATCAGACTATCTCATCATCAGTTGAAGTTTGATACTTTAATGTATAAACTGGATTTTGTCACGTTGGTAAAAGTTCAGTCACTATGGAATTTTCAGTTCTCGCGGTTTTGTTTTATCTCATCTTGTTTTACTGATTAAAAAACGTTTATACTCAACCGACGTCTCCGGACAAGTTGTGTCCATAATTTATAAAATGGCTTCCAATGACTTCTACTGAGCGTATTTGACAAAGATTCCACCGCATATTTTACGTTTTAAGACTCGCGCTGAATGTTCCAGAAGTCTTGTTTTTGAGTTGGTGACGAGTCCTCACGTTACGTCACTGAAGGAACGCCCCTGACCGAAAAAAGGACACATTGTCGCAGTCCTTCCATCACGTCAATGCATTTTGCTGTACTTGTTTGGTCTGAAAACTTCATGTAGGACCAAAAAGAGGAACAAGAGGGCGACAAAGCTCCGTGTAAGGAATTAATCCGCCTGTGGAAACGGGTTGACTAATTCCTTAGGCGGCTTTGTCGCCATTTTCTGCCTTTTTTGGGTGCGACATTTCCCACCCCTGATGCCTCAAAATGACACGGAATAAATTATTTAATCGATTGCAAAAATGTATGCTTTCTTCTTCAGAACTATTTGAATCATATTCATAACTGGATGAGTAACAAGAAAGCATATTCTCCGAATCTAAAGCCATTGTTTTGATTCTCCAGCAAGGCAAGACGTCTTGGTGTTACACCACGAACAAGGGGGCGGGACCTTCAGAAGCTGGCCACTTCCGGGTTCATTTTTTTTTTGCAGATTTTCGACACTAAGTCATTTTTATTGGTATTTTGCATTTGACTAAAGATAATTTTTTGGGGGGTATTTTAGATGCTAAAAAACGTTTTCCTGATGTCAGTTAGGAAACAAAAAAGTGATGTCGGTTGTCCTTTAAGGTAGTACGATTGAACACCCACCACATTGGCGACAGCAGGGAGCAAAGAGCATCTGAAAGTCGTGTTCGCAGTATTTTCTGCCTTCAAACTGGAAAGCAAATGAGATCCATAGTCAAAACACGGTACTTGTCATCAGCAACAGTTATTTTTATTACTGTGAGTCATTCTTGCTAATGAGACGTACATAAAAAGAAGCACTACCTCATAAAAGAGTCCTTCCGGAAATTGCTGGAAACATTGGGCACATACGAAACACTGCTCGTGGTACAATTCCCCATTGCTATTGACGATCTTCTCGGTTGGAGCAAAGCCACTCTTGCATCGTTCACAGGCTGCACTGGCCAGGGCATTAGCGATGCTGTTGCATGACACAAGAAAGCAATAAATTAGTCATCCCTGCATGACAGTTGATGTTTTTCAGACAACGTCAATAGAATCTACAATAACTTCCAGCGGTTGTTACCATGGAAACCAAATCAGGGAAGGAAAAGAAAATTAGTTCACGCAAACTCATCCTTTTAATTTAGGTACGCTACAGTTCGCTATATTCCCCCGCGATAGTTTCTGTCCAGTCAAGCGAGCGCACTCTGTACTCGCAGTCGTATATCATTGCATTTTTGTGAAGTACGTCATGGTTTTTGGTGGGATTTCCCAAGCTATGCAGCTTATGATGATGTATTACATCGCGCTTAAAATGTATTATTATTACATATTTCCCTCCATGCTGGTTGTTGAAATTTCCCAATACGACAACGAGAAACGGGGGGAAAAATAGATTGAAGTTTACGCTCTTTTTGCTAACACTACAGTTTATAAAGGTGAGTAAATTGTATTTTTAAAACTCATAGAAGTGGTAGAATATATATTTTTATCCATAACTGCCAAGTTTCAAACAAAAAGAAGCATTAGCATATACATATATATATATATATTTCTAGAGCTCATAATTTTCTTTCCTAGTATTCAGTGACCGCCATTTTGGATTTCTGATGAAAATCCGCCTGCATTCGATCGTTGATATTTGCTAATTTATATTTGGAATCTTTTCTTGTGTTTTCTGTTCTGGTTTAGAATTTCAAACGCTTTCCAATGGTACTTTACTCGTTAAGATCTGCCAAAAATTAAGAACGTGATGATAGATTAAACTGTAATAAAGAACTCGGTCACAGATTGTCATTTTTTAACTGGAATTACAGGCAAAAAAAATCCCTTCATATTTAAAAAATTAAACATTCCATTATTTCCTTATTATTTGTCATAGAACAATAATATATACATCATTTGAAAGCTATTTAAATGCACTTTAATATGGTATTAGAAAATGTGTGATGACTTATTGCAATTTTTTTCTCACATTCCTACTTAATTCGTTGAGAAAGAGAAGCACCAAGATGTGGTTTTGCCTCCAAAGTTCAAAACGCACACCTACTAACAGACTTTGTCGGGGTTTGAGCTTATAACTAAGGATCAACGTATAACTAAGTGTTAATTTTGTTATTGCTCTTCATCTTGACATGGATACTCAATTTCAAAAAGAAAAGTTGCAGGGTTGGGGGGGGCGGGGATACTCATTGGCATGCCAACTTGCTAACATTCGCTTATCAGTAAAAAAAAATGTATTGAGCCGAACTGTACATTCCTTTAAATAATGAGTCCGTAATTAAGAACTTGTGATAATAGTGGGGCAAACGTCTGGTTAAAATGACGTTAGCTAGCTAGGTGTGGTTGGTGGCTAGCGCTAGCTTAACGTTTGAAATAGCAAGAGCGAAGTCGTGCACACGTCCTGTTAAAATGACGTTAACCAGCTAGCTATTGTTGGTGAAAAGCGCTAGCTAACTCTTGAATTAGCAACAACGGGAGTCGGGTGTATGTCCTGTTCACATGACGTTAGTTAGCTAGCTAGCTAGCTAGCCGTCGTCGGCGAGTAGCTAACTTTTGAATTGGCAACAGCCAAGTCGGTCACACGTCCAGTTAAAATGACGTTAGGTAGCTAGCTCTCGTCAGTGACGAGATAACTTTTGAATTAGCAACAACATAGTTTAAAAGTGACGTTAGTTAGCTAGCTCTCGCCAGTGACTAGCGCTAGCTAACTTTGCAATTAGCTTTTGCCGGTGGCTAGCGCTAGCTAACTTTTGAATTAGCAACAACGAACTCGGCCAATGTGAATATTGACGCTCACCTGCCCGTCATTCCGGTCACCCCCAGCATCACCCGTTGACATTAAAGATTATAAAAATGATTTAGTTAATTAAAGTGTTGGTTCTTCTCCCCATGCTATGGTTTTGTTTTTGTTTCTGGGACAAAAAGAAGCCTCGCCCGTGTCGTCACGCTACTTGAAAAGACATGCCCGTTGGACAACTCCTCTTGGAAGTTGAACCTTACGCATTTCAATCTGTAAATGTCAATATTCCGCATATGTGTTCCGATTTGAATACAAAAGTGTGTTTTGATTGAATAAAATGTAAATAAAACTAACGACTTTTAAATATGTAGAGATGTAGTTTGTCCATTTTTTGGGGAATCTATTTCTAGCCAAAAACTGCAAAATACAGAAGGTCCATTCCGAAAAAAATGACTGCAAATCTGTCCATGCGCTCTAAGATGGCCATTAAAATGTTTCACCCCGCACACTAAATTAATGAATAACTAGTTTTCAAATTTGAAGTCAAATATAATGACTGTTATTGTGATTTACATGGAATAATTTAAAACTTTGGTTCGGACTTGAGTAAGCATGATGGAATTTCACACATTTGTTTTGCTTGCGTGGGCCGAATAAAATGATGCGACGGGCCAGATTTGGCCCGCCGGCCTTGAGTTTGACACCTGTGACATTGACACTCTATTAAAAAAAACTGCAATTCAAAGCTGATTGTGATACTGCTGTTCTCCTTTATGCCAGAGGCGTCCGGTTTGATACTCAATAAATACACACGGAGGTACAGGATATCCGCTGCCACAACGTTCCCGACGTTCCAAAACATTTTTGTCGATTCCCGCGGGAAATTGTCATCCTTAAAATGTGTCAAATCTGGACATTTCTGAGAAGAGGACAAAGCGCTTAAGGTTTTGTCAAAAGAAAAGCAATTACTTGAAAGATATATAAACATACAGAAAAATGACTCAAATGGGGAACAGTGTCAGGAAATATATTAGCTATCTGGCTAGCAAGCTATCTTTAGCTATTTAGCTAGCTATTTGAGTCAGGAAACATATTAGCTATCTAGTTAGGTAGCTATCTATTAGCTAGCAAGCAATCTATTAGCTGTCTAGCTAGACAGCTAGCTATTATCAATATAGCTACCGAGCTAACTATTTCAGTCATGAAACATATTAGCTATCTAGTTAGATCGCTATCTATTAGCTAGCTATATAGCATTCTCTAAGCTAGGTAGCTAGCTAGCTTTCTATCTATTAGCTATCTAGCTAGCGATTAGCAATATAGCTATCTAGCTACCTATTTTAGTCAGGAAATTAGTTAGTTAATTAGTTATCTAGTTAGCTATCTATTAGCTAGCTATCTAGCATTCTATAAGCAAGCTATCTAGCTATCTAGACAGCTAGCTAGACAGCTAGCTATTAGCAATATAACTAGCTAACTAACTATTTGAGTCAGGAAACTTTAGCTATCAAGTTAGCTAGCTATCTATTAGCTAGCTATCTAGCATTCTATAAGCTAGCTAGAGAGCGTTCTATCTATTAGCTATCTAGCTAGCCAGAGAGCTAGCTATGAGCAATATAGCTAGCACCAGTGGGTGCAGGCAGCTCCATTATGTGCCGTCCCAAAAAATAAAGAATCTTTGTGTTCTTATTTTTGATTGCTGCTTTATTACTTGTTAGAGGTATAGTTATTATGATTATTATGATTACCTGGCTGGCTATCTAGCTAGCTGGCTATAAATTTGCTATCTATTAGCTATCTGGCTGGCTCGCTATCTATCCAGCTGACTATCTATTAGTTATATGGCTATCTATCTACCTAGCTAGCTGTCTATTGGCTATTAGCTAGCTAGCTTTCTATCTATTTGAGTTACTTTCGGGTTAAGTGAACGCTGGCGCGTGTAGCTGTCGTTGCTCACCCACAGAAAAACTTTATCCTGTGACTGAAAAGTGACCTTGAGAGTTTTGAAAGGCGGTTATAAATAAAATGTATTATGATTATTATTATTATTATTATTATTATATATACAAAACATTTTTAAGAGCTACAATTTAAATAAAAATATGTTATCATTATTATTAGTTTTTATAATAGTAATTTTTATTATTATTGATATGTGGTGCCAAATACGGTGTTAGCTCCGCTTACGAAGTTAATTGATTCCCAGACAGTGTGTGTAAGGCGAAAAGTGTGTCTGACGAACATTTATTTCCCATAAGAAACCATTAAAATGAGAATAATCCGTTCCCGGCTCCCCATAAAACATAATTTTCTACTACACGCGCCCTCATTTCAAGCTCATATAACTCCAGACCTATATAATTTAGGAATTAACTCGTTTCTTCTGATAAAAGAAGATAGTGTTAGGTTTGTTTTACGCTGTATTTATTGTTTATGTAGTCCTAAAACTCAATATTGTGTGGGTATTGGAATTTGAGTGACAATGACAAAAACCCTGGCACTGGAGTGGACACACTTTTGCACATCGTCTGGCAGTGAATTTCCTTTTCCCGAAGAACTTTTCTATTTGTTCAAAAGTTCAGCCACGGGGGCCAGACACAATTGATCTAGCCAAGATGGACGCCCGCACCGACTTTGCACACCAATTGTGGGGAGATCAATGGAACGGTAATGATCATTTATCATGAGGGTGGCGGGCGGGTACCCTGCGGGTGACACGTGAGGACAACTGCTCGTTTTCAGCAGTTTCAAGGTGTCGCTGTTATCGGCCACCCGGACTTTGAGGGAGGGGTCGTGTCGTCCGTCTTCAGCGAGGACAACGATTTGGAGTTGACAAAAACTATCGTCAAGGCGGAGATGAAGTGAGACTGCCACAACGACACGCAGGGAAAAACAACAAGTCTCGAGTGATATGTAGCATTGGCTAAAAGTGAACGCATTAGTTATTTGCTTACATTGCATGTTATGTAGCTTAGCCAAGCCATACTTGGCACGTTCGAGAAAATCAAAACTCTCAAGGTCAATGTACAGTCACAGGATCAGTTTTTCTGTGGGTGAGCAGCGGCAGCCACATGCGCCAGCGTTCACTCAGCCGGGAATAACTCAAATAGATCAAGTTAGATAGCTAGCTAGCTAGTTAGACAGTCAATAGATAGCAAATAGATAGCCAGCAACGGTGACCCCGTTCAACCGGGAATAACTCAAATAGATCAAGTTAGCTAGCTCGCTAATAGATAACTAATAGCTATCTAGCTAGCGAGCTAGTTATACAGCTAATAGATAGCTAGCTAGGTAGCCAGCAACGGTGACCCCATTCAACAGGGAATAACTCAAATAGATCAAGTTAGCTAGCTAGGTAATAGATAAATAATAGCTAGCTAGCGAGCTAGTTATACAGATAATAGATAGCAAATAGATAGCTAGGTAGCCAGCAACGGTGACCCAGTTCAATGCGGAATAACTCAAATAGATCAAGTGAGCTAGCTAGCTAATAGATAACTAATAGATAGTTAACTAGCTAGCTAGACAGCTAATAGATAGGAAATAGATAGCTAGCTAGGTAGCCAGCAACGGTGACCTCGTTCAACTGGGAATAACTCAAATAGATCAATTTAGCTAGCTGGCCATCTAATAGAAAAGTGATAGCTAGGTAGCTAGCTAGTTAGACAGCTAATAGATAGCTAGCTAGGTAGCCAGCAACGGTGACCCGGTTCAATCGGGAATAACTCAAATAGATCAAGTTAGCTAGCTAGCTAATGGATAAATAATAGCTAGCTAGCTAGCTAGTGTGGCAGCTAATAGATAGGAAATAGATAGCTAGCCAGCAACGGTGACCCCGTTCAATGGGGAATAACTCAAATAGATCAAGTCACTGTGATAACAACTGAAAATAGACCATAGATTAGGTAATGGAGGATAGAAATCTTCTTTATTGGCCAAGTGGTAAATACAGCAAAAACACTGAAGACTTTTTGTCCGGTAGTTGAGGGGTATACAGTGGTGAACCGCAGAAGTAAAAAGTGTCGGTTGTCCTTTAAGCCAGAAGCTTTTTTCATTTGAGTGACTGGGCTTCATGTAGTAGTCTGGTGCTCATTAGAATAAAAAGTAAAAACAATCAAACAGTGAAGATAGTGTCGGAATTGTCTTGTTTTCGATTCAATGATAATAATAATAATAATACATTTGATTCACAAGCGCCTTTCAAAACTCTCAAGGTCACTTCACACTCACGGGATACGTTTTTTTTCTGTGGATGAGCAGCGGCAGCCACACGCGCCAGCGTTCACTCAACCCGGAAGTAACTCAAATAGCTAGCTAGTGAACAGATAGCCATTAGCCAGCAAATAGATAGCTATTTGCTAGCGAATAGATAGCTAATAGCTAGCGAACAGATCGCTATTAGCCTGCGAATAGATAGCCATTAGCCAGCGAACAGATAGCTAATAGCTAGCAAATAGAAAGCCATTCGCCAGCGAATAGATAGCTAATAGCCAGCGAATAGATAGCCATTAGCTCACGTGTAGATAGCTATTAGCTAGCGAATAGATAGCCATTATCTCACGTGTAGATAGCTATTAGCTAGCGAATAGATAGCTATTAGCCAGCAAATAGATAGCTAATAGCTAGCAAATAGATAGCAATTCGCCAGCGAATAGATAGCCATCAGATAGGAATTAGATGGCCATTAGCTCACGAATAGATCGCTATCAGCTAGTGAATAGATAGCTATTAGCCAGCGAATAGATAGCCATTCGCCAGCGAAGAGATAGCCATTCGCAGCGAAGACATAGCCATTATCCAGTGAACAGATAGCTATTAGCCAGTGAATAGATACCCATTTGCCAGCGAATAGCCATTAGCTCACGAATAGATATCTATCAGCTAGCGAAAACATAGCTATTAGCCAGCAAATAGATACCCATTTGCCAGCGAATAGATAGCCATTAGCTCACGAATAGATAGCTATTAGCTAGCGAAAAGATAGCTATTAGCCAGCGAATAGATAACCATCAGCCAGCGAATAGATAGCCATTAGCTCACGAATCGATAGCTATCAGCTAGCGAAAAGATAGCTATTAGCCAGTGAATAGCCATCAGCCAGCAAATAGATAGCCATTAGCTCACGAATCCAGCGAATAGATAGCCATTAGCTCATGAATCCATAGCTATCAGCTCACGAATCGATAGGTATCAGCTAGCAAAAAGATAGCTATTAGCCAGCGAATAGATAGCCATTAGCTCACGAATCCAGCGAATATATAGCCATCAGCTCACGAATCGATAGCTATCAGCTCACGAATCGATAGGTATCAGCTAGCGAAAAGATAGCTATTAGCCAGCGGATAGCCATTAGCTCACGAATAGATAGCTATCAGATCACGAATCGATAGCTATCAGCTAGCGAAAAGATAGTTATTAGCCAGCGAATACCCATTAGCTCACGAATAGATAGCTATCAGCTCACGAATCGATAGCTATTAGCTAGCGAAAAGAAAGCTATTAGCCAGCGAATAGATAGCCATTAGCTCAAATAGATAGCTATCAGCTCACGAATCGATAGCTATCAGCTAGCGAAAAGATAGCTATTAGCCAGTGAATACTGTAGATAGCCATTTGCCAGTGAATACATAGCCATTAGTACTTGAGACGTGAAACAAAATGGCCGACCGAACAATGAACATCCCTTATGATCGTGTAAACGAAACAAACACCAGAAGCCCCTCTAAAAAAAAATACAAAAAAAAAACGGGAGATATTTTGATTAATGATTGATTTGATGAACCTATTATTGCAGACGGTGGTTTTTTTATTTTTATTTTTGGCCGCTTCTCATCAAAATTGCCCCCCGAAGCTCACGTGTGGTTGCCCCTGTTGGGCAATTGTCTTTTTGTGGGCGAGTCTCTGGTTCTTTGGGCGGCACAGTGTGTGTGGACGGGCACGCCGCCCGGCAGGCAAACCACTTCGGGGTCAGTGAAGGTGTTGTGGCATAACGGGCATCCTTTCTTGGTCGACACGGCAATCGGCTTCTTTGTTTCTTTCAACTGGATGAGGGAGAAAAATAAAAATAAAAAAATCACGTGGCGGTAAAAACTACAAAAACTTGTGTCATAATTAACTCATTGACTGCCAAACGACGTGCAAAAAGGTGTCCACTCCAGTGCCAGGGTTTTTGTCATTGTCACTCGACTTCCAGGACCCACATAATATTGAGTTTTAGGACATTCAATACACTGTTAGAAACCTTAGACTGTCTTCTTTCATTAGAAAAAAAAATAGTTAATTCCTAAGTTACATGGGTCTGGAGTCATCAGAGCTTGAAATGGGGGCAGATGTACATAATACCATACAATACATCCATAATGATGTACACATAACAATAATAATAATCCATTTAATTTCTAAGCGCCTTTCAAAACTCTCAAGGTCACTTCACAGTCACAGGATAAGTTTTTTTTCTGCGGGTGAGCAGTGGCAGCCACATGCGCCAGCGTTCACTCAACCCGGAATAACTCAAATAGATAGTTAGATAGCTAGCTAGCTAATAGAAAGCTAGCTAACTAGATAGCTAACACGTTTCCTGACTCAAATAGCTAGCTAGCTATATTGCTAATAGTTAGCTCTGTAGCTAGCTAGATAGCTAGAGAGCTAATACAGAGCTATATATAGAGCTATAATATTAAAAATATTATTATGAATAGTACAATTATTATTCATATTACAATTATTTTTCATATTACTATTTTTCTTCATATTACAATTATTCTTTATATTATAATTATTACTATTACAATTACAATTATTACAATTACAATTATTACAATTACTATTACTCTCATTACTATCATCATTATTATTATTATTACTATTACTACTATTACGAGTATTATGACTACTATTACTACTACTACTCCTATCACTACTATCACTACTACTACTATGACTATTACTATTACTAATATTACTATTATTATTATAAATATTACTCTTACTAATATTACTATTATTATTATAAATATTACTATTACTATCACTACTACTATTACTATTATAACTACTACTACAATTACTACTATTATTATTATTATTATTATTATTAATAATGTGATAAAAAAATATATCTTTGCACCGTGCAACCAAATCATCTCACTTGATTAACTCCTCCCTCTCTCCAAAATGTCACCCAATCACAGATTTCCTCACCTTGTCGCGCAGTAGTTGAAAACGTTCCGATTGGGCGAGCCCGACAGCGATCTGGGACGTGCGGGAAGCATGCATACTGGCCCTGATAGCACGAGCCAAAAATGGCCGCAGCAGCTGCAGCGACCAGTCCTCCGGCAACGTCCTCAACACCCGGACAGGATCAAACAACTCCC
>NC_142736.1:32096708-32149208 GCF_051943395.1 Hippocampus bargibanti | reverse complement strand
CAATCAAACAAACACAATGGACGCCAAGCGACTGCCCCGCCCACCGGCCTAAATATTTACCTGAAATGTTCTTTTGCTTCCACAAACTCAAGCTGGCCAAACTGGATGAAACCGGCCTGCTGCAGGATTCTTTTGTACAAAACCTGCGTCGCCAGATCAAAATGATTTTATTATACAGTGCAGTGTATTTCTTTCGTTACGATACAATAGCACATTTATTGTACATAAAATAAGGTATAATTTCTCTAGTTTTAAGGTTTATTTACTTGAAAATTCTAATATTATGGAGAACGAGGAACGGATTATTCTCATTTTAATGGTTTCCGATGGGAAATTAATTTTTGGGATACACACTTTGTCTGGGAACCAATTAAGTTCCTAAGCCAAGGCCCCACTGTAATAATAATAATTATTATTTATCATTATTATTATTATACATTTCATCTATAAGCGCCTTTCAAAAACTCTCATGGTCACTTTACAGTCACTGGATCAGTTTTTATGTGGGTGAGCAGTGGCAGCCACATGCGCACTCAACCGGGAATAACTCAAATAGATCAAGTTAGCTAGCTAGCGAGCTAGCTAATAGATAACTAATAGGTAACTATTAGATAATAATCATCATCATAATAATAATAAAAGTCAAAGTCAGCTTTATTGTCAAATATGCTAATATGGATAATAATAATAATAATAGATTTCATTTATAAGCGCCATTCAAAACTCTCAAGGTTACTTTACAGTCACTGGATCAGTTTTTCTGTGGGTGAGCAGCGGCAGCCACACGCGCCAGTAATTACCCGTAAGTAATTCAAATAGAATAGTAAGACAAATAGATAGAAAGCTAGCTAGCAAGCAAATAGCTAGCCAGCTAGATAGCGAGCCAGCCAGCGAGATATCCATTGTACGGTATTACAGAAAAGACAAAGAGAATAGACTTAGCAAAATACTTCTTAAAAATGTTATGATTATTATTATTATTATAATAACAGAACATATAATAAAAGGAAAAGTCGGAATTTTGCGCTGCCAAAGGACTTTTTCCAGAAACCCCTGCAATGTAAGTTACTGCTACTCCTCTTCTTTTAATATCTTCCAAACAATATTTTTAGTTTGCTGACGAAGCTTCTTAGATAAGAAGGTCCGACACCTTGAAAGAAGTCCAAAGGGCGTTTTATTACCGTAAACTTATCCTTGGGGATGCTTCTTTGTGCCCCCTCTGTTAGGACGAGCGCCTCCTCCACTCTGTGGCTGGCCAGCAAGTCCTGGATTTGTCTCTCCAGCGGCAAGGGCACCAGCACGTACACGCCTTTGGTGGACGCCACTATCACCTTTCCTAAGAGCAATAAACATTAAAAATGAATGAATGAACATCAAACAACATACATGTCATCTTGAAAAGCAATTTAAAATAAATGAATTGAATTAAACTACAATAGAGAACATCAGGCTCCGTTTCGCTTCTTTTTTTTTTACCCAACATAACACCGCAGCTCTCGCTCTACGCAACTCCGATGGACACACCTCCTTTTTGGCAACCCAGAACAGTCTTTTACGAGAGTTATTCTGATAACTCTAGCACAAAAAACACGCTAACAAGTTGACCAAAATATCAGGTTTTACTCCAAATCACCAAATCCAAGGAAATCTTCATCCTCGGTGTCACTTTTAAATAAGTCCCCCCAACTCGGCAGGTAGACAAGGCGCCATTTCCTCTTCTACGTCGCTTACATCAATCAGACTCATCGTCAGTTGCAGTTCCAATTATTGCAGCCTTTCTGAAGCCCGACAGGATGGTTTCGGTTTTCACCGAAGCCCACGCTTTGTCGATCCATTCAATGACTTCCAGGAAAGTTTCATGGCGCATTCTCCCGGTTGCCGTGAAGCACCTACGCGTGAACTCGTTCCTCCAAAAGCGGCCACCTCGCTTTTCGCCCGCGATTAGCTTTTTTTTCTTTTCTTCATTTCAGTAAGCGTAACCTCTGCTTTTCGCCAGTCCCTTACAAGTTTTTCGCTCGCTCCAAACTTTCTTTCTGCAGCTCGATTGCCGTTTTCGGCTGCATATTTCACTATCTGCAGCTTGTAAGCTGCAGAATATGACTTTCTTTTCGGTGCCATTTTTATTCAGCTGTGTTTATAAATAACAGGTGTTACAGAAAAATATGACCCTGCAGAAACCGCGACCGCAGGAACGACAGATTCTGACGGGTCACAGATTTCCCTGTAACACCTGTTCGAGAAATGTGTCGGCTACCGTCTCTGCGCTCACAGATTTTGACGGCTCGCAGATGTTTCAATACCGCAATACATATTTGCACAGGTCTAGAGCGCGCTCTTGCGCTTTAATGTGAAAATAACATGTAAAATGATATACAGTAATAAAAAAAAAAGCATTTATAAATCGCTCCGATTTATAAATCGCACCCCCGACCAAACTATGAAAAAAACTGCGATGTATAATCCGAAAAATACGGTAGATAAAGAAATAAATAAGCACATGAATAAATAATCACATCAACAAGTGAATAAATTAATAAGCGGATGAATAAATAGATGAATAAATTAATGAATAATAAAACAAATACAGAAAAAATTAAATAGACAAGTGAACAAATAAATAAATGAACAAATAATTAGATAAATAAATTGAGAAATAAAAAATAACTAGATAAAATAAACAAATAAATAGATGAATAAATTAATAAATAATAAAACAAATACAGAAATAATTAAATAGACGAGTGAAAAAATAAATAAATGAACAAATAATTAGATACATAAATTGAGAAATAAAAAATAACTAGATAAATAAATAAATCAGTAAATGAATAAACACAAATAAATAAATAAATACATAATTACATACACAAGTGAATAAATTAAACGGTCGAATAAATAGATGAATAAATTAATAAATAATAAAACAAATACAGAAATAATTAAATAGACAAGTGAAAAAATAAATAAATGAACAAATAATTACATAGATTAAAAAAATAACTAGATAGATAAAGAAATAAATAAGCACATGAATAAATAATCACATAAACAAGTGAATAAAATAATAAACGGATGAATAAATAGATGAATAAATTAATAAATAATAAAACAAATGCAGAAATAAGTAAATAGACAAGTGAACAAATAAATAAATGAACAAATAATTAGATACATAAATAGAGAAATTAAAAAATAACTAGATAAATAAGTAAATAAGTAAATGAATGAATAAACAAATAAAGAAATAAATAATTACATAAACAAGTGAATAAATTAATAAACGGATGAATAAATAGATGAATAAATAAATAAATAAATAAATAAATAATAAAACAAATACAGAAACAAACCTAAATAATTAAATAGACAAATAATTCAATAGACAAATAAATAAATATGTGAATAAATTAATAAACGGATGAATAAATAGATAAATAAATAAATACATAAGTGAATAAATTAATAAACGGATGAATGAATAAATAAATAAATAAATAAATAACTACATAAATAAATAAAACAAATACAGAAACAAACAAATAAATAATAAAATAGTCAAGAACAAATAAATAAATGAACAAATAATTAGATAAATAAAGAGATAAATAACAAATAACTAGATAGATAAAGAAATAAATAAGCACATGAATAAATAATCACATAAACAAGTGAATAAAATAATAAACGGATGAATAAATAGATGAATAAATTAATAAATAATAAAACAAATGCAGAAATAAGTAAATAGACAAGTGAACAAATAAATAAAGGAACAAATAATTAGATACATAAATAGAGAAATTAAAAAATAACTAGATAAATAAGTAAATAAATAAAGAAATAAATAAGCACATAAATAAATAATTACATAAACAAGTGAATAAATGAAACGGTCGAATAAATAGATGAATAAATTAATCATAAATAAATAAGCGGAAATGGAAGTCCACTGCTCTACCCGCTAGCCATGATCGTGTTCAAACAGCATCCGCGTATGAATCAAAAGAACAGCGGGGAGAGATTGACGGGCGAGTACCTTCAAAGTCTTGCAGAATGCGTCCGTCCCTGAATGAAAGCGTCTGCTTGAGCTGCTGATCCAACATGCTGTGGATGGTAATGAAGCTCTCATCCAAGGCCAACACGTACGGGAAGCAAACGGCCGCACCCACGACACTCTCCGACCAGTTGACGGGGGCCCGTTGAGAAGCCCCTTGCGCGTTGGCAAACATGCCTGTCGGGAAAAGGGGCCACTCGTCATTTTTCAAACAGCTGAAGCCATCATAATAATAATAATAATAATAATAATAATAATAATAATAATAATAATACATTTCATTCATAAGCGCCAGCGTTCACTCAACCCTGAAGGAAGTAACTCAAATAAATAGAAAGCTAGCTAGACAATAGATATCTAATAAATAGCTAGCTAGATAGCTAGCCAGCCAGCCAGATAGCTATATAGCTAATAGATAGCTAGCTAGATAGCCAGCCAGCCAGTTAGATAAACAGATAGCAAATAGTTAGCTAGCTCGATTGCAATGGGAAACAATGGCTCCTAACTTCTCAATTTTAGGACAACAATAAACTTCCGGGTTGAGTAAACGCTGGCGCGTGTGGCTGCCGCTGCTCACCCACAGAAAAATGTATCTCGTTACTGTAAAGTGACCTTGAGAGTTTTGAAAAGCGCTTATAAATGATATGTATTAATACTAGTATTATTATTATTATTGTTGTTGTTTTGTCCACAAATCTGTCTGTCTATCTGTTTATTATACATCGAGTATATTTTGTGTAGTTTTAAGGCTTAGAAAATTAGAAAGTAGAAAATTATGGTTTATGGGGACCTGGGAACTGATTATTCTCATTTTAATGGTTTCCTATGGGAAATTAATCTTTGGAATACACACTTTTCGCCTTACACACTCTGTCTGGGAACCAATTAAATTTGTAAGCCAAGGTATCACTGTATTCTGTAGGTCCTAAAATTTGAGTGACAATGACAAAAACCCTGGCACTGGAGCGGACATAATTTTAACACATCATCTGGCGGTGAATGAGTCAAAGGACAACGGATGTCTCAGGACAAGTTGTGTCCATAATTTGTCAAATGTCTTCAAATGACTTCTACTGAGCGTATTTCACAAAGATTCCACCGCATAGAGCGAGATTTTACGTTTTACGCAAGTCTTGTATTTGAGTTGGTGACGAGTCCGTACGTGACGTCACTGAAGGAACGCCCCTGACCGAAAAAAAGGACACATTGTAGCAGTCCTTCCATCACGTCAATGCACTTTGCTGTACTTTGGTCTGAAAACTTTGCGTAGGACCAAAAAAGAGGCAGAAGAGGGCGACAAAGCTCCGTGTAAGGAATAAATCAGCCTGTGGAAACGGGCTGATTAATTCCTTACACGGCTTTGCCGCCATTTTCTGCCTTTTTTGGGTGCAACATTTCCCACCCCTGATGCCTCAAAATGACACGGAATAAATTCTTTAATGGATTGCAAACATGTATGCTTTCCTCTTCGGAACTATTTGAATCATATTCATAACAAGAAAGCATATTCTCCGAATCTGAAGCCATTGTTTTGATTCTCCAGCAATGGAAGACGTCTTGGCGTGACATCACGAACAAGGGGGCGGGACCTTCTGAAACTGGCCACTTCCGGTTTTAAATTGAAGTACTTTTTAGACACTTGAAGTCATTTTTATTGGTGTTTTGCATTTGACTCAAAATATCATATTTTGGCTATTTTAGATGCTATCAAGCGTTTTTCTGATGTCCTTGAAAATTCATGGTGACAAAACTTACCAAGACCACCGGGCGCCGCCAAGAGGAACTCCTCCCGAGCAATCCTTTTGACAATGGGTCTCCGTTCCTCACTGTCATAAGGGAAAAGATCTTGGGCGGCTTCCGTGTTGTAGTTTAAAATCACGTACTGCGTCGTCAAGGCCAAGCACAGGAAGTAACCGTCGAGACTGACAGCGCAAGGTTGCTCCGGTGTGCTCACCTCTTTAACCAGTTGGACCCTGTCCTCATAAACCATGTACATTTGCACCGTCCTCCGTTTCAAGGGAAGGACAGCCATTTCCACACAGAACGGATCGGCGTTCACCGGGTTCTCATTCAGGCAGAACGTCGTCACACCTCTTATGCGGGCGGCGCCTCCTCCTGACGTGGACGGTACATTTTCCAGCGTCACCATGTCGGCGAGAAAAACCGTTCCGTCGCAAAGGACGATGAGACGCTCTAAAGCTGAGGCGGCCCGTAGTTCCGCCACTGGTTTTTTTAAGCCCATGTATTTCTGAAGTCGTTTCTGAGGCGCGTACGTTAGTTTCCCTTTGGAGGAAGTGAGCTCGTCCAACAGGAAGTGGTGGATGAAGCAATCGTTGGTTCCCACGTACAAGTGTTTCCCGCAACATTCGATGCATTCGATGTTGATGCGAGCCTTGTCGCCCATGAGGAGGTCCCGCTCCACAGCCGGGATGAGCTCGAAGGCCTTCACGCTCATCTTGGTCAAGGCATTGAGATTAGAGGAAATAAAAGAAGATGTCGGAATCAGATTACGGTGATAGCTGGGTTTACGAACTTTTCGCTTTACGAACGTTACATTTATGACAATTTTACCTTGGCGTACAAACTATTTTTCGGGATACACACGAAGCTGCCACAATGAGTCATGTGTCGTTCGCGAACCAGCCCGTTCTCCTAACGAGAAAATGGCAGCCGGCTTGTTTTGGTCCTCTATTCCCCGCCCCCAGTCGTCGGTTAAAGTCACGTGATTGGTCAAGAACGCAGCAGTGAGGGGAGGTGGTTTAAACAGTAAAGAGACAGGCAGACAACAGAAAGAGCGAGTGACAAAGTGGATCGAAAACTGACATTTGGACTTGTTTCAACTTTGATAGTTCAACGACAGAGTGTAGACTGCAAGGTTAAACTATCCCATCAATCAGGCTCCACAAATAACCCACACAAGCCATCTGTACACTTGATGCAAAAAGCTATCAACCCAGCTAAACAGAACACAATTGATGAGGAACTAGGTAAAATTATGGCAGAGAAAGCATCTCCAAGGAATCATTCCTCAAGATGGTGGAAGAAGAAGGCTACGTTCCTCATCAAGTGTTTCATGCTGAGGAAACCGGACACTCCATATCATCAAGCCATCGACGGCCATCACAAAGCTAAATAAAACAACTTTATTATACAGTACAGTTTATTTCTTTAAGCATAATACCATAGCATATTTATTATATATAAAATAAGGTATATTTTGTGTAGTTTTAAGGCTTAGAAAATTAGAAAATCATGTTTTATGGGGACCTGGGAACGGATTATTCTCATTTTAATGGTTTCCCATGCGAAATTAATTTTTGGGATACATACTTTTCGCCTCACACACTGTCTGGGAACCAATTAAGTTCGTGAGCCAAGGTATCACTGTATTTGGGAAAGAATAGTCAGTATGGAAAAGGGCAACGATGAGTACAGTGCTAAGATCACTGCCAAATTATAATAATCCATTTCATTTCTAAGCGCCTTTCAAAACTCTCAAGGTCACTTTCCAGTCGCAGGATAAGTTTTTTTTTCCTGTGGGTGAGCAGCGGCAGCCACACGTGGCAGCGTTCACTCAACCTGGGAGTAACTCAAATAGAGAGCAAGCTAGCTAGCTAGCGAATCGATAGCTATTAGCTAGCGAATAGATAGCCAAATATATGGTTAAGATGGTTTTATTTATCTTTATAAGAGGCATATATGATAATATTATTGCAGATTTTTCAAAATGTTCTGATAATTTTTAAAACGGTGTAAATATGGATTCTGTGATTTTTATTTCAAAATAGAAATTAGCCAACACTGAATAATTACAAACGCATTTATATTTGCATATTGTTCCTCTTGGTTATTTTACAATGTTGTTTTTTGAATATTTTTTCCGCTCTTTTTTCCATTTTTCTTTCAGAAAAGACAGGGTAAATATATGGTTAAGATGATTGTATTTGTCCTTTTTTTTGGGGCAAATGTTATATGTATATTATTTTGTACTTTTCAAAATATGATCATTTTTAAAACAGTGTAAATATGGATACAGGCCAGTGATTTCCTGCACGCTCTCTTTGTACCTGATGTATTATCACAGTACGATTTTTTTCCTATTCTCTTTTCGTCACTATTTAATTATGTCACGTCTAAAAATGTTTCTTGTCTTGTTTTGCAGGCGACAGCACATATAAAAACAATAGCGACGCCCTTTTCGAATGCTAACGCCAAGAACATTATTGCTAGCTCGCCTGTCAAATTCGTGTACGCTAAGGCCAATCGCAGGGTGTACTTTTTGTTCCCGCTGGTAAAATATGACAAAATTTGGTTGACGAACGAGGCACATTGAAAAACTGTTGATGAAACCGTGCCTCATTTTTAATTCATTCAATAGGAAGCTAACGTTAGCCTTGACTCATTGCTCACTGCTGCCAATGCTAGCAAGTGCAATTTGAGACTGTGCATGGGGTTATTCATTATATGATCAAATAGATCTGCAACACGCACGAACACAGAGTGACACTAATTTAAAAAAATGCAATTATTTCCAACCAGGCTTTCTTCCGTGAAGACGATCGGCGTGCACCAAACCCCTGCCCAGTTATCCCCCATGCTTGCTTGCACGACATAACTTACCGCTCAAGACACCCTCACTGAGACTGATTGGAAACTCCTCAGATCACCACGAAATATGCACACGGACAAATATCGAGATGTCCATTTTGACAGGTGACACAAAACCGCAGGAAGTGACTTGAACTGTGACGCTCGGTCTCGTCGATCCAGAATTTAACACCGCCCAGGCAGAGCATCTGACTAGTGATGTGTCGTTCGCGAACGAGACGGATCTCTGAAGTCAACATAGAGAGCCGGTTCCTAACAAGGAGCCAGAAATGGGAGCCGACATTTTTGTCCTCTATTCCCCGCCCCCAGTCCTCGGTTAAAGCCGCCCGCGATTGGTCGATATCCGGGGTAGACGATGGAGGGGAGAATTACAGACACATTCTGCAGTGCAGCGAAAGGGGAGGGGGTACGTTTGGGTAGACAGGTCGACAAATGTTATCACATTATGCTGTTATTATTAATCAATTATTATATTTTTTACTAGTTGGTATGATAGCATTATTAATATGAAAAACACATTATTGACAGCTGATCATCAGACCAGAGTAACCACAGGGAAAGTGAAAGTTAGTATATGCTCTCTATGTGCACATATAAATTAAGCCATATAAATAAAAATATTTGATATAGTCTATTTTTTACATGAGTAATTCGTTTTTCACATAATTTCACATGATTTTTGGCAGTTAGTTAATTTAAGCAAAAACAAAAAAAAACTAAAAACTGAGAGGCCATTTTAGAGCCATAAGTGCCGGACCTTGTTATTGAGCCGAGACAAAAGAACCGGCTCTCTGAAAAGAACCGGAATTCCCATCACTACCGCCCAGAGCATCTGACTCTTCACGTGGATCTGACGACTCAGGTTGAGTTCAAGAGCATTCAGCAACACGAAGACCTCAATTAAATTGGAGCCGTGGAACGAATACTTCCACAAAAATCTCAGTTAAAAATATTTCTGATAGAATTAAGACTTGTAAAATAATTTTAAACGTATTAATATGAAATGATGTTTACACAAAGGATCAACATTCTGTTGATTCAGTCAAGATTACTCCATGGCGAAATGTACCGAAATGCAACTCTTTCAGGATTCACCCAAGATGCATCTGTCCAAATGAAGCGAAAAGCCATTTTGTTGTGTAAGCTAACCGTTTGGGCAGAATTAAAAACAAAACAAACAACGTCTCAACATGAATAACGTGGACTTGTGACACACGCCCTCACCCTTTCACCTCTTCGATGTATTACTCTATGTCAAGATGTTAAAATCGAACCAAGTCGATCGCGTAAGTCGTCATGCATTTTATGAATTAGCACCGGTGCTAATGCTTTGCGTATGCTACAGTTACAGAAGCACACCGGCGCCTAGCCGACTGCTCCTTATTGTTTTATTTGGTTGAGTAACCCAATATTACTCAAGGTTTTCTTTCAGATGTACCGTATAAAGCCCGCGTCGCATTTTCTCGCCATCAAAGGTACTTGGTTGAAGAATTACGCTTTATATGTTCACTAGGCGGCTGGGCAATCGAAGGAAAAAAAAACTTGGCGAAAACACTTGGAAGGAGCAAGCGTTAAGCTTTGAAAGCTAATCTGATCATGGCTGAAGACACCAGACAGGAGAAGAGGGCCAACTTCTCAGCTTTAACGGACACCAACGGGATGACCAGAACATCTTCCATGTCTTCCGGAAAATCTGCCTCTTCCAAGAAATTAGTGATAAAAAATTTCAAAGGTATTGTTGCCAACATCATGTTAGCCGCACTCACCCCTTTTTAGTATTTTGACACACACGATGAATGACTAGTCCCCCACAACACAGAATTAGAAAACAGGTGTAAATTAGTTGCACATGTGGTGAGTCGGGCAATTTTCTAAATGCCTCTAATGTGTAACTGTTGATTACCCTGAAGTTGTTAAGATGCAACTAAACTAACTGCAGTTTCATGCTGGGCAACGTTTTAATGGTTTTGTAGCTCCTTCCCTTGGGTTGAGTGTCATCCTTCCACTCTTAGAACTGTTAGGTTCGAATATTACAAGCCTTAAAGGACAACCGACGTCTCCGGACAAGTAAAATGTCTTCAAATGTCTTCTACTGAGTGTATTTTACAAAGATTCCACCGCATATAGCTATATTTTACGTTTTAAGACTGAAGCTAAATATTCCGGAAGTCTTGTTTTTGAGTTGGTGACGAGTCCGTATGTTACGTCACTGAAGGAACGCCCCTGACCGAAAAAAGGGACACATTGTAGCAGTCCTTCCATCACGTCAATGCATTTTGCTGTACTTTGGTCTGAAAACGTTGTGTAGGACCAAAATGAGGCAGAAGAGGGCGACAAAGCTCCATGTAAGGAATTAATCAGCCTGTGGAAATGGGCTGATTAATTCCTTACATGGAGCTATGTCGCCATTTTCTGCCTCTTTTTTGGTGCGACATTTCCCCCCCATTACCTCAAAATAACACGAAATAAATTATTTAATCATGTGCAGACATGTATGCTTTCTTCTTCGGAAATATTTGAATCATATTCATAACTGGATGAGTAACAAGAAAGCATATTCTCCGAATCTGAAGCCATTGTTTTGATTCTCGAGCAAGGCAGGACGTCCTGGGGTGACGCCACGAACAAGGGGGCGGGACCTTCTGAAACTGGCCACTTCCGGTTTCAAATTGAAGTACTTTTTAGACACTTTAACTCGTTTTTATTGGTGTTTTGCATTTGACTAAAAATATCATCCTGTGTGTTTTGGGTATTTTAGATGCTATAAAACGTTTTTCTGATGTCAGTTAGGAAACAAAAAAGTGACGTCGGTTGTCCTTTAACTGTTACATTTAACCTTTCAACCTAACAATTGCATAACTGTCAACGTATATGTTTATATATATATTTTTTTCATCATTCTGAATTGTGTACGCCGTATAACAACTTTTATCGCGCGTCACCTTGTTTTCATTTGATTCTGTATTTCCGTTTCCGTATTTGAAGACCGACATTTGTGTTGCAATTCGAGGAATCAACTAGTTAGAACGTCGAAGTAAGCATGGGAGAACCGCCAAGTAAGAAGAGAAAAACTTTAGGATCGGGGCTTTTCCCTTCAGGGGGTCGATACAGCGAATCAATGTCCTCCATCTATCCCGGTTTTGTGCATCCTCTTCTCTCACACCAGCTACCTTCATGTCCTCTTTGACCACATCCATAAACCTCCTCTCGGTCTCCTGCCTGGCAGTTGAAGACTCAGCATCCTTCTCCCGATATAGTCACTCTCTCTCCTCTGGACATGTCCAACCAAACCATCTCAGTCTGACTTTCTCTCCAAAGCCTCTAATATGAGTTGTCCCTCTAATGTACTCCTTCCTGATCCTATCCAACCTGGTCACTCCCAAAGAAAACCTCAACATCTCCAGCTCTGCTACCTCCAGCTCTGCTTCCTGTCTTTTCTTCAGTGGCACTGTCTCCAGTCCAAACATCAGACTTACAGACCATTCCTCTCATCCTAGCTGAAAGCCTTCTATCGCACATCACACCTGACATTTTTCTCCAGCCTGCCTGGACACGGTTCTTCACCTCTTTTCCACACTCTCCATTGCTCTGGTCAGTTGACCCCAAGTACTTAAAATCCTCCACCTTCTTTATCTCTTCTCCCTGTAGCATCACTCTTGCACTTGGATCCCTCTCATTCACACACATATATTCCGTCTTGCTTCCGACTGATCTTCATTCCTCTCCTTTCCAGGGCATATCTCCACATCTCTAGTTTCTCCGCCACCTGTTCCCAGTTCTCGCTACAGATCACAATGTCATCTGCAAACATCACGGTCCAAGGAGATTCTTGTCTAACATCGTCTGTCAACCTGTCCATCACCATCGTGAATAAGAAGGGGCTCAGAGCTGACCCCTGGTGGAGTCCCACCTCACAACTGTCTTACAGTCATGATACATATCTTGCGCCACTCTGGCATACATATTTAATATGGCTAAATAAACGTATCTATTTCCTTCAGAACTCAGTTGTTTATGAGAAAACAGTTGAGAGTGTGAATGATGGGTCTTATAAATAGATTATAGATTTTGAATTTGGTTCAAAATATTATCCCACATCTATTAGTTAATCGATCAATGACAAACTGTCATTTTGGCTTGTGTTTTTCTTCTGACAGATCGGCCCAAATTAGCCGAGAATTACGCTGAGGACACTTGGTTAAAACTTCGAGATGCAGTCAGTGCCATCCAGAACAGCACATCCATCAAGTACAATCTTGAAGAGCTCTATCAGGTTTTTTTTTTTTTTGGTCTTGATCAACTTGCTTGTATGGACAGATGTTTCGTATGTTTAAAGTCCGCAACTGATGTTTTTACACGATTTATTTTTCTTTACCCGTGACTTGTTGTTTCTCGCCGAAGGCTGTGGAGAATATGTGTTCCTATAAAGTCTCCCCCAAGTTGTACAAGCAGCTACGGCAGGTCTGTGAAGATCACGTGCGGGCCCAGATCTACCAGTTTAGAGAATATCCTTTTTATTCGGCGTGCTCAGAAACGCCGAAACATTCATGCCGTTGGGTTTTTTTGTTTGTTTGTTTCAAACCAGAAAATTCACAGTATGTGTTAAAAATCCGGATTTGTGGAATTTGGGTCCAAATTTAGTTGTACAATGATACCTCAGCTTAAGAATTTAATTAATTCCCAGAAAGTGTGTGTAAGGTGAAAAGTTCATCTTCTAAACATTTATTTCCCATTAGAAACCATTAAAAATGAGAATAATCCGTTTCCAGGTCCCCATAAAACAAATTTCTACTAGATAAGATTTAAAACTACACAAAAATATACCTTATTTTATGTATAATAAATGTGCTATGGTATTTTAATTAAAGAAATAAACTGTACTATATAATAAAGTTGTTTTATTCACCTTTGTGTGCCGTCATCTGTACTTCTTTTGAAGGTGTCGGACGTTTCGCTTCTTATCCAAGAAGCTTATCTTTCTTAGTCTACGACTGGCCTGATTGCCCCATTTGATCTGGTATCGCCTCATCAGCATAACTAAGCCTATGTTGCCTAAGAAGTCGGTTGTAGGAACGATCCAAATTGAACCTCACCCCACCATGGCGATTTAGTGAAGGGTTTTGCTGTTTTATGAAACACCGCCACTCCTGGACAGTAGGGATATATCTAGGGCCAAAACTACCAGCATTTTTTTTTTTAGTTCGCTGACGAAGCCTCTTGGATAAGAAGCGAAACGTCCAACACCTTCAAAGAAGTACAGACGACGGCTGAAGAAACCTTCTCATCAATAGACCACTCCTGTATAACTGAGAGATTACACAGACGAATATTATTTTTTGTTATTTGTAATGCTGGACTGCGCTACATCGGGTGCTAGTTTTTAAAGATGACTCAAAGGTCACGTTTCCTCAATATTGAGCTCACAGAGTCTTTGGACAACCTGTCTTTCCTGAAGAAGATCAATCGCTGCTGGCTGGATCACTGCCGGCAAACTGTAATGTGTGATCAGCTCGCGGGAAAGTTTCAGCGTCGATACTGCCTTGATATTAATGTTCTTTCTCCATCTTTTATGTAGATAATGATACGAAGTATCTTTCTCTTTCTGGATCGCACATATGTCCTGCAAAGCTCCTTGCTTCCGTCCATCTGGTAATTGTCACCGTTGTACTTTGTCGAGGTGAATGTGTTGAATTTCATTTTGTATTTTTTTTTTTTTTTGGGGCCATTTAGGGATACTGGGCTGGAATTGTTCCGTGTCCACATTGTCAACGACAGCGTTGTCCAGAAACGTACGGTCGACGGCATTTTGGAGCAGATCGAACTTGAGCGGAATGGCGAAACAGCTGACCGTAGTTTGTTGAGAAGCTTGCTGGGAATGCTTTCAGACCTTCAGGTTAGAGCTAGTGTTTGAAATAACGTCTACCCGGACGCTCGCGGCGTCCAACTTTTCCGTCGGGCGTCCAACTTAAAAAACGTCTCAGCCCGGGCGGGCAACGAAAAAAAAACAAAACCAACGTTTTTTTTGTTTCAAATCATACTTTATTTTATAAAGCAAAAGATTTTGAAATCGGAATAAATTACAGTGATACCTTGGCTTACGAACTTAATTGGTTCCCAGACAGAGTCTGTAAGGTGAAAAGTGTGTATCCCAAAAATTAATTTCCCATAGCAAACCATTAAAATGAGTATAATCCGTTCCCAGGTACCCATAAAACATAATTTTCTAAATTTCTACGCCTTAAAACTACGCAAAATATACCTTATTTTATGTATAATAAATGTGCTATGGTATTATAATTAAAGAAATAAACTATACTGTATAATAAAGTCATTTTATTGACCTTTGTGATGGTCGTTGATGGCTTGATGGAATGGAGTGGCCGCTTTCATCACCATTAAACACTTAATGAGGAACATAGCCTTTTTTGGATGTCAGTTAGGAAACAAAAAAATGATTGTCCTTTAATAAAAACAACCCTTAATACTTTGCAACAATATTTTTTGTGGGGGATTAGTCATCTTATTGTGTTTCAAGTTGTGAAACATGGGGCAGGCAACTTTTCACAGTTGTCTGCCCTGGTGTCCGCTATCGTTTTGTCATGAGTTTCAGACACTGTTAGAGCCATTGACCGCCCTCCGTTTTACTTTCATCCCATGTCTTTGCAGGTTTACAAAGTGTCTTTCGAAGAGAGATTTTTATTTGAGACAAATCGCTTGTACGCCGCGGAGGGGCAGCGGTTGATGCAAGACAGAGACGTGAGCGACACGTGGTGAATCTGGAATGTTCAGTTAGCTAGCGCGTACGAACGTCTTGTCTTATCTTGCGCTTTTTCCACGCGAACCAGGTGCCCGAGTACCTGCATCACGTGGCTCGTCGACTGGAGGAGGAGAACGATCGTATCATGAGCTACCTCGACCTGAGCACCCAGTAAGACTTGCTTGCGTTCATGTCATCAAAGAAGTGTCGCTGAAAACGTGTCGTCGAATACAAATAGACAAATGGTTAAACCTTTGTAAAATAAAATAACATAAAAAACACATGATCCATAATTTTGGATTTGTTAGACCACATGAAAGTCATGTGATGTATTTTATTTTGATCTAAATGGGAAATAAAATCAGCATTTAGTGTGAATATTTCTTGATTTATTTATCTAACAATCCAGCTATCTAGCTAGCTCTCTCGCTAGCTAGCCTTTTGCTATCTATTTGCTATCTAGCTCCCTGGCCGGCGATCTAGCTATCTATCTATTAGCTATATAGCTATCTAGCTGGCTGTCTAGCTACTGGCTATCTATCAGCTAGCTAGCTAGCTTTCTATCTATGTGAGTTACCTCCGGGTTGAGTAAACGCTGGCGCGTGTGGCTGCCACTGCTCACCCACAGAAAAATCTTATCCTGTGACTGTAAAGTGACCTTGAGAGTTTTGAAAGGCGCTTAGAAATGAAATTTATTATTATTATTATTATTATTATTATTATTATTCTATATTTACACTGTTTTAAAAATGATCATATTTTGAAAAATACAAAATATTCAACTAACATTTGCCCCAAAAAAGGACAAATAAACTCATCTTAACCATATATTTACTTTTCTACTTACTTTACTTCTTACTCTTTTCTTAAAGAAAAATGAAAAAAAAGAGAGAAAAAAAGTATTTAAAAAAAACAACATTGTAAAATAAACAAGAAGAACAATATGCAAATTTAAATGCGTTTGTAATTATTCCATGTTGGCTAATTTCTATTTTGAAATAAAAATCACAAAATCCATATTTACACTGTTTTAAAAATTATCATAACATTTTGAAAAATCCTAAATAATATTAATATCATATATGCCCCTAATAAAGATAAATAAAATCATCTTAACCATATATTTAGCTATTCGCTAGCTAATGGCTATCTATTCGCTAGCTATTAGCTATCTTTTCGCTGGCTCATAGCTATCTGTTTGCTAGCTATTAGCTATCTATTCGCTGGCTATTAGCTATCTATTCGCTAGCTTGCTATCTATTTGAGTGACTCCCGGGTTGAGTGAACGCTGATGTGTGTGGCTGCCGCTGCTCACCCACAGCCAAAAACTTACCCTGTGATTTGTAAAGTGACCTTGAGAGTTTTGAAAGGCGCTTGTAAATGAATTGCATTATTATTTATTATTATTATTATTATGGTGTTTAGTACCGTATTTTTCTGTGTATAAGGATGCAGCCAAAAGCCTTCATTTTCTTCAAAAGATGAGACTGCGACATACGCACCTTATACACCGGAAAATGCGGTAAATGGGAATTATTTTCATAAATATAATTAACGGACTAAAGGTAATACCGTATTTGCTGAACTACAAAGCGCACCAAAGTACATATAAGACGCACCTTCAACAAATGACGTAAAAAAAATTCCACCTATAAGGAACACTGGATTATAAGACGGGTCAGTTTTTGAAAAAAATAGGCTTTTAGGTGCGCCTTGTAGCGCGAAAAATGCGGTATATCGTCTCATTTCATGTCAGAAACTGATGAAAAAAAGCCATATGTATGTAAACATGGGTACAGTTTCAACTGTTTATTTGTTTGTTTGTTTGTGTGTGAACATAGGCAAACATACGGTTTCAAATATACATTATTATTTTTATTATTACTATTATTTTGTGTGTATTAATGTAAGCAAATACAGTGATACCTCGGTTTACCAACACTTTAGCTAATGAACTTTTTGCCTTACGAACATTAAATTCGCGAGAATAAAATCTTGGCATACAAACTAGTTTTTGGGAAACACACAGAGTGCCACAATGGCTGGCGGAGTCATTTTCGGCTGAAGAACACCAAATCACACGGCCGAACAGCGCCACCGTGGCTGCCAGACTAATTTTCCACACCCCCTTTCTCTGAGTGCATACATGGTTTGCTATCGAGTGGATACTTAAGGCTTATTTAGTAGAAAATTACGTTTTATGGGGACCTTGGAACGGATTATTCTCATTTTAATGGTTTCCTATGAGAAGTTACTGTTTGGAAGACATACTTTTCGCCTTACACACACTTTCTGGGAACCAATTAAGTTCGTAAACTGAGGTATCACTGTATACGGTTTCAACTGTCCATTTTTATTGTATTTTTTTGTGTGTGAATATAAACAAACGTATGATTGCAACAGAACATTGTTTTATTATTTTATTGTGTGTGAACGTAAACAAATGTACGGTTTCAATTTTTTTTCCTTTTTGTGTACATATTTTGTTCAATTTCCTTCCGTTGTCTCCACGTTGTCGTGTAGGAAACCTCTTATTAGCTGCGTTGAGAAACAACTTTTAGAAGAGCACATGACTGCAATCCTGCAGAAGGGTACGTGAGCCTGGGAACATTTCATTTATTTGTATAATTGAACTGTGTTGGTATGATTTTTTTAAAATATTACAACAAGAAATGCACAGAAATGTATACAACGTCTTGGTTTTCAACTAAAAATGTCATTTTTTTATGCCTCGGTTTACAAGCGAAAATGGGCTCAACTGAGCGCACCTGAATGCACCACTCGACTTCCTTATACGTCATTCCCTTATGTTGCGTCTAATTGTGACCGACGCATTATCCTCGTGTAGTGTTCCATTGTGACCGTACATGTTTGTATTGTTCAATATCGATTAAAAAAAATCAGACATTGATTATACAGTGATACCTCAGTTTACGAACCCCTTGGCTTACAAACTTTTCGCTTTACGAACGTTAAATGTATGAAAATTTTACCTTGGCATACGAACTATTTTTCGGGATACACAATGAGTGATGTGTCATTCGCAAACGAGCCCGTTCTCCTAACAAGAAAATGGCACCTGACTGTTTTTGTCCTCTATTCCCTGCCCCCAGTTTTCGCTTAAAGCCACGTGATTGGTCAAGAACGCAGCAGTAAGGGGAGGTGGTTTAAACATTAACGAGACAGGCAGACGACAGTGAGAGAGTTTCAACTTTGATAGTTCAAAGGCAGAGTGTAGACTGCAAGGTTAAAATATCCCATTAATCAGGCTCCATAAACAACTCGCACAAGCCATCTGTACACTTGATGCAAACAGCTATCAACCCAGCTAATCAGAACACAACTGATGAGGAACTAGATAAAATTATCGCAGAGAAAGCACCTGCAAGGGATCAGTCCTCAAGGTGGTGAAAGAAGAAGGTTACGTTCCTCATCAAGTGTTAAATGCTGATGAAACCGGCGACTCCATTCCATCAAGCCATCAACGACCATCACAAAGGTCAATAAAACCACTTTATTATTCAGTACAGTTTATTTCTTTCATTATAATACCATAGCACATTTATTATACATAAAATAAAGTATATTTTGTGTAGTTTTAAGGCTTAGAAATTTAGAAAGTAGAAAATTATATTTTCTGGTGACCTGGGAACGGGTTGTTCTGATTTTAATGGTTTCCTATGGGAAATTAATTTTTGGGATACACACTTTTCGCCTTACACACTCTGTCTGGGAACCAATTAAGTTCGTAAGCCAAGGTATCACTGTATATGACCACTTCTGTGACATCTTCACAGGTTTGAGCATTCTTTTGGACGGCAATCGTGTGACCGAGCTGGCCCTCCTTTACCAACTGTTCAGTAAGGTGATGGGAGGACTGTCCACATTATTGCACTTTTGGAGGGACTACATCAAGGTATGAACATACAGACACACACAAAATACCGCTGACCTACAAGTATGTACTTGATGTCCGCAGTCCTTCGGTGGCGAGATTGTCTGTACGCCAGAGAAAGACCAGGACATGGTCCAAGAGCTGCTGGACTATAAGGACAAGATGGACAACGTGGCTCACAACTGCTTTGCACGGAACGAGGGATTCATCAATGCCATGAAGGAGGCCTTTGAGACCTTTATCAATAAGAGGCCCAACAAACCCGCAGAACTCATCGGTACGTCGGGCTTGTGTGACGCCATTTTAAAGGAAAAAAAATGGCCTCGTTGTTCAAAATATTTTGGTGGCATTTGTCGGATGCATATTTCCTAACCATTTGCTCTCGTCCTAGCTAAATACGTGGATTCTAAATTGAGAGCCGGTAACAAGGAGGCTACCGAAGAAGAGCTCGAGAGAATTCTTGACAAGATCATGATCATTTTCCGCTTCATACACGGTGAGTTGCACATTTCAAGTACAGCGATACCTCGGTTTACGACGCCCTTGGCTTACGAACTTTTCAGTTTACGAACGTTACATTTATTAAAATTTTACCTTGGCATACAAACTTTTTTTCAGGATACACACGGAGCACCACAATGAGTGATGTGTCGTTGGCGAACGAGCCTGTTCTCCTAACAAGAAAATGGCAGCCGACTGTTTTTGTACTCTATTCCCCGCCCCCAGTCTTTGGTTAAAGCCAAGTGATTGGTCAAGAACGCAGCAATGAGGGGGTGGGGTTAAATATTAAAGGGACGGGCAGGTGAATGAGAGAGAGTGAGACAATGGATAGAAAACAGTGAAATTTGGGTGGTTTCAACTTTGATAGTTCAAAGGCAGTGTCAACTGCAAGGTTAAAATTCCCATCAATCAGGCTCCACAAATAACCCGCGCAAGTTAGAAAGTTAGAAAATAGAAAATGTTTTATGGGGACCTCGGTACGGATTATTCTCATTTTAATGGTTTCCTATGGGAAATGAATTTTTGGATACACACTATTCGCCATGCACACTCTGTCTGGGAACCAATTAAGTCCGTAAGCCAAGGTATCACTGTACTGTATTTTCAGGATTATAAGCAGTGTCTGAAACTCATGAGAAAAAGTTAGCGGACACCAGTGCAGACAACTCTGAAAAGTTGCCTGCCTGGGCATAAAATTGCCTGCCCCATTTTTCACAACTTGAAGCACAATAAGACGACTCATCTAAAAAAAAAACATTGTTGCAAAGTATTATGGGTTGTTTTTATGAAGGATGTACTTACCACAAATGCTCCCTTGCTTAATTTATCTTAAATATCCCTTGCTGATGATTTTGCACCAGTTGTCATTTGTCCATACACTGCTCAATGCAATGAACTCCTCTTTCCACGATGCTTTTAATCATCATCATGACACATTTTCTAAGCACTTTTCAAAACTCTCAAGGACACTTTACAGTCACCGGATAATGTACATTTACCTTTTGTAGCGTCATAAATTTTGTTAGCTTGGTTTGAATCTTCTGGGGCTGAGGTTCTCTGCATCTACTTCGGAAAATGATATGCAAATGAGCAACCTTATAACGCTCGGGAAAGTCCGAAGCAGGAACCAGGCTTCTGATTGGCTGCCGTGCCGAGTATGCAAATTGCCAAACGAGCCGGTTTGTATATGTTTCATTTTTGGTTTTGATGAATGAAAGTATTTGCGTTTTAGTACGATGTTGATATGGTGTGTGGTTGTTGGCTGTACGAACCATTTTGTGAAAGGATCAGGTTTAAAATTTCACTGAATACCGATCGCTGAAGGAAAACCAGTTCATTTGGCAATTTGCATATTCGGCACGGCAGCCAATGAGAAGCCTGCTTCGTGCTCCGGACTTTCACGACTGTTATAAGGTCGTTCATTTGCATATCATTTTCCAATGTAGACGCACAGAAACTCAGCCCCAGAAGAAAGATTCAAAAGAAGCTAACAACATTGATGACGCTACAAAACGTAAACGTACATTATCCTGTGACTGTAAAGTGTACTTGAGAGTTTTGAAAGGCGCTTAGAGTTCTTAGGAGTTCACGTGGCTTGTAGCAGTTTGCTTGTAGCATTTGCGTTATTGAATAAAGTTTTATTTGAATTTTTTATTATATATTTCTTGAAGAAGTTGTCGGCCACCCGGGCGGACACGTTTTATAAGTTGTACGTCCGACGTAAAAGTTGCACGCCCCGGGCGTCCGGGCGGACGTTATTTCAGACACTGCTTATACACCGGAAAATATGGTATTTGTTTGTCACTTTGGGCATTGGAGGTTGGAGGACAGTTTTTATGCATTGTAATAGCTAACTCACTTTTGCATTCATCCCTGGGACGGTGGGGCTCGTTGCTTGAATGCAAATAGAAACACGTTCTGTCAGATGTAAAAATGCTTTTCTCTAGAAAGTGTATACCAGGTCAGTAAATGCACCGAACCGCCCTCGTTGTCACACTTGCTTGTCCAGGCAAAGATGTTTTTGAAGCCTTTTATAAGAAAGACTTGGCCAAGCGTCTCCTGGTTGGCAAAAGTGCTTCTGTCGATGCCGAAAAGTCCATGCTCTCCAAACTCAAACACGGTGAGTCCGTCCCATGTATCATCCTGACAAAATGGCGCCTTGCTTTGTTGCATCTCATAGAAAATCGTTATTGTGGGTTTTTTTTTGGGCTCTTCTTTTTGTCCCGTTGGCTATGCACAGAATGCGGAGCGGCATTTACCAGCAAACTCGAAGGGATGTTTAAGGACATGGAACTCTCCAAAGACGTTATGATTCAGTTCAAACAGGTACTATTGCATTCTGTGTCAGCGTGGGGGCCATTTTGAAAATGCCTGAAAACGGTGGCGTGTTTCCTCTTTCAGTACATCCAAAACCAGAGCGAGCCGAGCAACATTGAACTAACAGTCAATATCCTGACCATGGGCTACTGGCCTTCATACTCGCCCATGGAAGTCCACTTGCCCACGGAGGTACCGACACTGAAATCATATAAGGCGCACCGGCATATAAGGTCGTCTTTTCAAGAAAATCAAGGCTTTCGGGTGTGCTTCGTAGTACACAAAATACGACTGTTTTTGTTACACTTCATAAATTATGTCTTATCTGTGATCTGTGCTTGTTTCTCATATGTAATTTATCACTGAAAAAAACAATACAAAAAAAACACTAAACTTTGATGATTGGAACGTCACACAAAAAAAACATTTCCTGAACGTCGGACGTATTTTAAAGGACAACCGACACCATTTTTTTGTTTGCTAACTGACATCAGAAAAACGTTTTATAGCATCGAAGGATCAGGATGATATTTTTTGTCAAATGTAAAACACCAATAAAAATGACTTCAAGTGTCCCAAAGCTGCCACAAAATGAGCTCGGAACTGGGGAGATTCAGAAAGTCCCGCCCCCTTGTTCGTGATGTCACGCCAGGATACTCCTTCACAAACTGCCTCGCTCCAGAATCAAAACAATGGCTTCAGAGATTTGGAGAAGATGCTTTCTTGTTACTCATCCAGTTTTGAATATGATTCAAATAGTTCTGAAGAGGAAAGCATAAATGTTTGCAATCGATGAAAGAAGTCCTTTCGTATCAATTTGAACCATCTGGACTCTAATGTAGCGTCCCAGAAAATGCACAAGGTGGCGCCCAAGCTCCGTTGGAAATGGGCTGACGATTCCTGACGTGATGTCACGTCAGGCATCGTCACCAACTGGAAAACGAGACTTCCTGAATAGTCAGCGCAAGTCTTAAAACGTAAACTATAGCTATATGCGGTGGAATCTTTGTAAAATACGCTCAGTAGAAGTCCTTTGAAGCGATTTTACAAATTATGGACACAACTTGTCTGGAGGTGTCGGTTGTCCTTTAAGAGCCGTAACAGAAAGAATTCTTGAAACAGCTCTGGGTGGATCAGAAATGGGTTTTTAGCGCTGCTACGCTAGATTTTGCAGGCGCTTCACCCGTTCATTATTCTACCCTGATTGTACCTTGACAGTCCGATTTCATTTGTTGTTGTTTTTTTTAGATGCTAAAACTCCAGGAAGTCTTCAAGCTCTTCTACTTGGCGAAGCACAGTGGCAGGAAGCTACAGTGGCAGCCCACGCTGGGCCACGCCGTGCTGAAAGCCGAGTTCAAAGACGTGAGTTCATTCGTGATCGCCGACACCGAAACTCAACTGGCTTTGACAATTGTCATGTATCAATCGCCTTATCAGGGAAAGAAGGAACTTCAAGTCTCGCTGTTCCAGACGTTAGTGCTGCTGATGTTCAACGAGGGAGAGGAATTCGGCACGGAAGAGATTGCCGCTGCCACTGGGATCGGTTCGTGCTGTTTACTTATTGCCTCAATCGTTTTCGCGGGTCGGTCAATCGTCACGCTTTCAGGGGGACGCCTTATCTTCTTCTGCTACCAGCTGCTTGGTCCCGCTTCCGATTTCATGTTATTGTTCCAGATGTGATGTTGCTGTTCTTGAAATGAGGCGACTCCGATGTTACTGTTAACGGCTCTTAAGTACATAAAATAAGGTATATTTTGTGTAGTTTTAAGGCTGATGAAATTAGAAGGTAGAAAAGTATGTTTTATGGGGACCTGGGAACGGATTATTGTCATTTTAATGGTTTCCTATGGGAAATTAATTTTTGGGATACACACTTTTCGCCTTACACACTCTGTCTGAGAACCAATTAAGTTCGTGAGCCAAGGTATCACTGTATTGTTTCTCTTCCCGCGCAGAGGAAGGCGAGCTCAGGCGTACGTTGCAGTCGCTGGCCTGCGGAAAAGCTCGCGTCCTCAACAAAATTCCACGCGGGAAAGACGTGGAGGACGGAGACCGTTTCAATTTCAACCACGAGTTCAAACACAAACTTTTCCGCATCAAGATCAACCAGATCCAAATGAAAGAAACGGTAAGGACGTGTTTATTAATAATAATAATAATAATAATAATAATAATAATACATTTGATTTTAAGCGCCTTTCAAAGCTCTCAAGGACACTTTACAGTCACAGACAAATATTGGTACAATAAATAAAATACAATCACAAATAGAATACAATCAATAAAATACAGTTATAAATAGAAACAAGAGAAAGAGCGACACAGAAAATGCAATTTTAAATAGGTGGCTTTTGAGATGGGATTTGAAGTTGGGAAGAGAATCCATGTTACCAATGTTGGGAGGAAGTGAGTTCCTGACATCAGAAAAACGTTTTATAGCATCTAAAATACCCAAAACATGCAGTATGATATTTTTAGTCAAATGCAAAACACCAATAAAAATGACTTAGTGTCCAAAATCGGCAAAAAAATGGATCTGCGAAATGGGCATTTTCAGAAAGTCCCGCCCCCAGTTTCTTGGTACACATCCAGTTAAGAATATGATTCAAATAGTTCTGAAGAGGAAAGCATACATGTTTGCAATCGATGAAAGAATTTATTTGTGCCATTTTGAGGCAACATTGGGGGAAAATCTCTCACCCAAAAAAAGAGGCACAAAATGGCAACCTCCTGTGGCCACCTTCTGTTTCGTAAATTCCTTATATGGAGCTTGGACACCATCTTCTGGCGGCTTTTGGGTGCAACACAAGGGTTTCAGACCAAACAATAGAGCAAAATACATTGACGTGATGGAAGGACCGCTACAATGTGTCTTTTTTCTGTGTGGGGCGTTCCTTTAGTGACGTCACGTATGGACTCGTCACCAACTCAAAAACAAGACTTCCTGAATATTCAGCCCAAGTCTTAAAACATAAAATATAGCTATATGTGGTGCAATCTTTATAAAATACGCTCAGTAGAAGTCATTTGAAGCCATTTTACAAATGATGGACACAACATGTCCGGGGACGTCGGTTGTCCTTTAAATGTATAAAGAAGAATTTGAAAGTATTTTCTATATTTGAGGGGGAGCCAGTGGAGCTCTTGGAGGACGGGGGTGATGTGGTGAAAGGATGAGGTTCTGGTGATGACGCGGGCTGAAGAATTCTAGACCAGTTGAAGTTTGTGGGGAAGTTTCTGAGGGACACCAAAGAGTAGTGAATTGCAATATTCAATCCGGGAGGTGACAAGACTATGAACGAGGATAGCAGTGGTGTAAGGAGTGAGAGACGGGTGAAGACCATAGATATTGCGTAGGTAGAAGTACGCAGAGCGGATTAAGTTATTTATATGGGAGTGGAAAGATAGTGTGCTGTCAAGAATGACACCTAGGCTTTTTACCTGTCAATTATAATTAATTGTCAATAGTGAGAGAGAAACTGTTCGCTTTGTTAAAGGTGGATTTGGTACCAACGCGGAGAATTGCAGTTTTTACGTGGCGTCCGTTCACAAAAATTATCGCTGGCTTTTTTTTTCCCCCCCCTCGTAGGTCGAGGAGCAGGTGAGCACGACCGAGCGGGTCTTTCAAGACCGGCAGTATCAGATTGACGCGGCGGTGGTGCGCATCATGAAGATGAGGAAGACGCTCAGTCACAATTTACTGGTGTCGGAACTCTACAACCAGTTGAAGTTTCCCGTCAAGGTGACAACAGCAAATCTCCAATTTCTCTCACCCGACACCAGGGGTGGGCAAACCTTTTGGACTTTGGTTCTAAAATTTGACAGAGGGGCCGGGCCAGGAGCATTTGGAGGGAGTGTTTGGGCCAGATATCGTAAAGCATTAAATGTAGTGTGTGCAAAGTTCATAGCGCAGTCAGAACACTACAATTAAATGTATTAATTGTCTTTCAAACGTGAAAAATAGCCCTTATCAGTTCATAAATGTGTCTCAAGGAATAAGCAAGATATGGCATTTAAATACTATTTCGCAGATACAGTGATACAGTAAAGTCTCGTTATATCGATATTCAAGGGAGTCCGAAAAAATATCGATATAACCGGGACTATCGATATATCCGACCCTGTTTGCATGTAATTCTCTCCGTGCGTGCATAGAAACAGTATCGATATAACCGGGACTATCGATATATCCGATATCGATATAACGAGACTTTACTGTAGCTCGGTTTACGAAATCCTTGGCTTACAAACTTTTCGGTTTACGAACGTTAAATTTGTGAACATTTTACCTTGGCATACAAACTATTTTTTTGGGATACACACCGAGCGCCACATTGAGTGATGTGTCGTTTGCAAACGAGCCCGTTCTCCTAACAAGAAAATGGCAGCCGACTGTTTTAGTCCTCTATTCCCCGGCCCCAGTCGTCAGTTAAAGACACGTGATTGGTCAAGAACGCAGCAGTTAGGGGAGGTGGTTCAAACATTAAAGAGACAGGCAGACGACAGAGAAAATGGATAGAAAACAGTGAAATTTGGACTTGTTTCAACTTTGATGTTCAAAAGCGGAGTGGAGACTGCAAGGTTAAAATTCCCACCAATCAGGCTCCATAAATAACCCGCACAAGCCATCCGTACACTTGATGCAAAAAGCTATCAACCCAGCTAAACAGAACACAATTGATGAGGAACAAGGTAAAATGATGGCAGAGAAAGCACCTACAAGGGATCATTCCTCACGATGGCGAAAGAAGAAGGCTACGTTCCTCATCAAGTGTTTAATGCTGATGAAAGCGGCCACTCCATTCCATCAAGCCATCAGCGACCATCACAAAGGTCAATAAAACCACTTTATTATATAGTACAGTTTATTTCTTTAGTTATAATACCATAGCACATTTATTATAGAAAAAATAAGGTATATTTTGTGTAGTTTTAAACCTCATTTCGTAGAAAATGATGTTTTATGGGGACCTGGGAACGGATTATTCTCATTTTAATGGTTTCCTATGGGAAATTAATTTTTGGGATACACACTTTTCGCCTTACGCTCTGTCTGGGAACCAATTAAGTTCATAAGCCAATGTATCACTGTACTTACTTACTACTTACTTACTTATTAGCCTCATTGTTCTCTTCTCATAGCCCGGCGACTTGAAAAAACGTATCGAGTCCCTCATCGACAGAGACTACATGGAACGCGACAAGGAGACTCCGAATCAGTACCACTATGTTGCCTGAGGGGGGCAGCAGTGAGCAGCCATGTTTTTGTCAAGCGTCGAACCCTGGGCCGGTCCCCCCCCCCCCCCGCCTCCCGACCCCGCCTGAAGTATTTTCAGCCGCCGAGAGGACGATAGGGGGGTGAGTCAGATTGTTGCTTTGGTTTAAAAACGAAAACTAAGACAAGCACTTTTCGTTTCACTTTGCTATGTTTTATTGCTGTGGGAAGGGATTTTTTTGTTTGTTTGTTTTTTCTTCTATCGATTGCTCTGCTCTGATCTCATATCAGGGTGGCTTTTGTTTTGTTCGATGTTTAATTTCTTCTGCAAGAAGTTACCTCCGACTTTCGTCGTGACTGATGTGAAGCCAGGGTTGAGGTTGATGACGATGTAGGCGATTTACCGAATTGCTCAAATGTCACGTACAAATGTTTTTTGGGGGGGATTTATTTTTCCCTTGTTTTCAATGTATGGACAAAAGTCAATAAATGGATATTCAATGAGTGATTTGGACAACTGTGTGCTTTTGATTTTCTAGAGCAGGGGTCGTGAACCTTTTTGACCCATAAAAGTAAAACACAGTGATACCTTGGCTTATGAACTTAATTGGTGCCAAGACAGAGTGTGTAAGGCGAAAAGTGTGTATCCCAAACATTAATTTCCCATAGGAAACCATTAAAATGAGAACAATCCGTTCCCAGGTCCCCATAAATCATAATTTTCAACTAAATAAGCGTTAAAACTACACACAATATACCTTATTTTATGTACAATTAATGTCATATGGTATTATAATTAAGGAAATAAACTGTACTGTATCATAAAGTCATTTTATTGACCCTTGTTATGGTCGTTGATGGAAACACTCTCACTGTCGTCTGCCTGTCTCTTTAATGTTTAAACCACCCCCTCACTGCTGCGTTCTTGACCAATCACGTGGCTTTGACCGAAGACTGGGAGGGGAATAGAGGACAAAAACAGTTGCTGCCATTTTGTTGTTAGAAGAACGGGCTCGTTCGCGAACGACACATCACTCCTTGAGGCAGCTCGGTGTACGAAAAAAGTTCGTATGCCAAGGTAAAATTGTTATAAATGTAACGTTCGTCAACTGAAAAGTTCGTAAGCCAAGGCGTTCGTAAACCGAGGTATCACTATTTAGAAATGTTTTTCAGTGAGAGCCACTCACGGACGGCCACTTTTCAACAAAATGTCAGAAACTACTTTTTAAAATAACTGTAATAGTAGTAACCATGAACATGAATGGTAAAAATCCAGCCAAACAATCGGAATGAAAGTCAACTTGTCGGGTCCATACGCGAAGTTACTACTAGCTAGCCTGCACACGGCTCATTAGCTTCCACGCTTGCTTTCTGCTGTCTCGCAGAAGTACTATATTGATGCTAACTTTAGCATGGGGCTTGTCAAAGTGCCACTGATATTCAACTGTTTTATTGATGTTATTGTTTCATTGCAAATTAGAATCAGAACCTTTTCTCTCCACAATGGTCAATCCTTCGGTTTATTCAATCTGAAGTGTACGATATGGTTTTTTACTCATCAGGCTTATTTAAAAGGGGTGTTTATCTGTTTTTACAACGCCCAGTATCATCCAATCAAAATCGCGCTTTTCGCTAACTGCCGCCCAAACAGGAAATGAACAGCGAAAAAGCTAGAGTATTGATTTAGTTTTTTTCGGCGAGCCAGATGCAATCATCAAAAGAGCCATATATGGCTAGAATCTAGAGGATTCAGATGACGCAGTTTTCTCTTGCTATTGTGTGAATGGTGCAACGTATCGAAGTTCAATGTTTGAGTAGCGCCTTATCTGTCGTTCAAAATGTGGTCGATGTGTGAGGGCAATGTTGCAAGATTTTGCATAGTGTTGAAGAGCAGCATGAAAGCAGTCTGCGTTCCTTCTTGGGGTTTAACACTCCCTCGTGAATCGATGCCTGTCAGCTGACTTCACCACAATACGTGCACTTTGCACTTGTGTGCGTGTGTCGGTGTGCGCGTGTGAGAGAGAAAAAGAGACACTGTCTCGTGCTATATACAATCCAACGTAGTAAGTTCAGCAAATACAACCCAGAAGGACAATACTGGCATTACTAAATTATTTATTTACTTTCTGAATTAATTTGGAATGGTTTCTTATATCATTATTTATTAAGAATAATATGTAAAGCTTTATTTGAATAAATGTGTCTCTCCCAGTTACGATTTCAAAAAAAATGAAGTATCGCGTGGACAGCGTAATAGTTACGATTAAAAAATGTTCAAGTATCGCGTGGACATGCGAGACTCTCAGTTACTATTAAATAATGTTAAAATATCGCGTGGACAGGCATAACAGTTCCTCTAAAAATGTGTTAAAGTATCGCGTTGACAGGCGTATCTCTCATAGCTGCAATTAAAAAATATGTAATTGTCGCGTGTACACCCTAACTCACAGTTACGATTTAAAAAATGTTCAAGTATCGCGTGAACGGCGTCAGAGTTTCTATCAAAAAATATTAAAGTATCGCGTTGATAGACGTATCTCTCACAGTTTCTATTAAAAATCTTAAAGTATCGCGTGGACAGGCCTACACTCTCATAGTTACTGTTAAATAAGGTTAAAATATCGCGTTGACAGACGTATCTCTCATAGCTGTAATTAAAAAAAAAATAATCATCGCGTGGACGCCGTAACTCACAGTTACGATTAAAACAATGTTAAAGTATCTCGTTGACAGCATAAATCACAATTACTGTACGATTTAAAAAAAAATGAAAAAAGTATCGCGTGGACAGAGCTCGAAGGCGCGTTCACGTGACCTGCTAGCTGCTGACGCTAGCAGCTCACGTGACGTGACATAGTTTTCTGTGGCGGACTGAGCGGGCGCTCATACAAGAACAGAAGCAAAGCTGTTAGAACCGGCCCGGCGATAAATAATTCTCACTTACGCCACCCGCCGAGAACAACAACAACAACAAGAAGAAGAACGCGCCATTGCTTAATTTGACAGTGGGCCTACCGAAGTGCACATTACCGTGCGGAGGTCCCACCTGTGTGCGACAAACGTCGGCCGAGCATCATCTACGACGGAAACGATGAAGCTCTCCATGGCTTCTGGATCGCTCTTTCTTCTCACGTGGTTTGCCGTGCTGGGTGAGTATTTTTTTGCACAATAAACAAACAGCTGCTTGAATGACCAGTGGCGAGATCGACTAGCAAAGAATGCTACATGTTTAATGTTCGCTACTAGTTGAGGTTAGCAAACCCAATATGTCGGTACGCTATAGTGATTGTTTCTGTCCAGTGAACCGAACGCACTGTGCACTCGCAGTCGTATCTCATTGCATTTTTGTGAAGTACGTCGTGGTTTTTGGTGGGATTTTCCAAGCTATGCAGTTTATGATAATTTATTACACGTTTCCCTCCATGCTGGTTCTTTAAGTTTCCGAATACGACAACGAGAAACGGGGGAAAATTGATTGAAGTTTACGCTCTTTTTGCTCACACTACAGTATATAAAGGTGAGTAAGTTGTATTTATATAACTCATGGAAGTGGTAGAATATATATGTTTCTCCATAACTGCTAAGTTTTAAGCAAAATGATGCATTAGCATATGTATTTCTAGAGCTCGCGATTGTCTTTCCTAGTATTCAGTGACAGCCATTTTGGATTTCTGACGAAAATCTGCCTGCATTCGGTCGTTATATGCTAATTTATATTTTGAATCTTTTCTTGTGTTTTTTTATTCCTGGTTAGAATTTCAAAAGCTTTCCAATGATACCTTACTCGTTAAGATTTGCCAAAAAATAAGAAAGTTGTGATCGTTTAAACTGTTATAAAGAACTCGGTCGCGGATTTTCATTGTTTTAAGTGTGTAATTGCAGGCAGAAAATCCCCTCATATTTCGAAAATTAAAAATGACATTATTTCCTTATTATTTGTCATATAACAATAATCTATACATTTCAGTTGAAAGCTATTTAAATGCACTTTAATATAGTATTGGAAAATATGTGATGAATTATTATTGAAGATTTGTGTCACATCCCTACAATATGTCACAAATTGTACTACTTTAGCATATGTTAGTTATTGACGTACATTATATCGTTGCTCACACACATTTGGTCAATTGTGATTGAAATGTAACGTGTTTCTCTAACTGAATAGCAAGCGCGTTTTTATTTGACCGAACGACAATGGATTTCGAAACAAAATGCCATCAAAGTGAATCACGATCCACGAGAAGTCTCCGTATTGATTGTATTGTGTTGTCATTTATCGTGCAAGTTAGATAGATTTTTGCGCAACACCAGCAGCAGTTGTGTCATCTGAGAGCTTCATGTGACTTCTGTGTGCTGCTTTGTGTTGCGTAGGCAACGATGCGCTACTTCTGATTTTCACATCAGTTCCAGTTGCTGACCACGAGTAGAAAATATAATCTAATTCTAGCGCTGGTGTGTTGACGGGGTGAACGTCGGAGGCAATCGGTTCCGGTTTCAGCAGGCAGTACTAAAAAATGGTGTTGGGAAAGGACTGGGAGTAACCCGAATGTTCGTAGGTAGGGGAGTGTCTGTACATAAACATTCAGTTCATCATAAGAAACCATAGACTCTCTTCTTTCACCAGTTAATTCCCAAGTTATGTGGGTCTGGAGTTATCTGAGCTTGAAATGCGGGCGGCTGTACAAAATGCAAATGGTGCGCCCTTGTGGTAGGGAAAAACATTGCCGGAGGTCTGACCAGCGCTTTATCTGCACACTCCCCCTGCAAGAAAAAAAACAAAAGCTGAAAAAAATTCGGGAATGCTTTTCAATTCCCGTATGAATTCGGGAATGGCAGAACTTCCCGTGTCAAATCCTTATTTTGTTTTGAAGTCGACAAGCAATTTTCTGAATGGATTTGTATATTTTACACTTTTCCAGGAATAAAACGAAACAAAAACTACCAACACATGATACTTTGTGTGTTGCAGGCTTCCTTCAGGCTGTTACTCTGGAAGTGAGGGAAAGCAACTCCACCTGCATCAAAGCTGAGCTCTCTGCAGTCTTCTCCATCACCTACAACACCTCCAGCAGCTTGGTACAGTGAGACCTCAATTTAGGAACCCCATTTATGAACATTTCACCTTGGCATATGAACTATTTTTCGGGATACACACGGAGCGCCACAATGAGTGATGTGTCGTTCGCGAGCGAGCCCGTTCTCCATAAAGGATCATGGCAGCCGACTTGTTTTTTGTCCTCTATTCCCAGTCTTCGGTTTAAGCCACATGATTGGTCACGAAGGTAGCAGTGAGGGGAGGTGGTTTAAACATTAAAGAGACAGGCAGACGACAGAGATAGAGTGAGAAAATGGATAGAAAACAGTGACATTTGGACTCATTTCAACTTTGATAGTTCAAAGGCAGTGTGTAGACTGCAAGGTTAAAATATCCCATCAATCAGGCCCCACAAATAACCCGCACAAGCCATCTGTACACTTGATGGAAAAAGCTATCAACCCAGCTAAACAGAACACAATTGATGCTGAACTAGGTAAAATGATGGCAGAGAAAGCACCTACAATGGATCATTCTTCAAGATGCTGAAAGAAGGCTACGTTCCTCATCAAGCGTTTAATGTTGATGAAACCGGCCACTCCGTTCCATCAAGCCATGAACGACCATCACAAAGGTCAATAAAAGGACTTTATTATACAGTTCAGTTTATTTCTTTAATTATAATACCATAGCACATTTATTATACATAAAATAAGGTATATTGTGTGTAGTTTTAAGGCTTATTTAGTTTAACGTGATGTTTTATGGGGACCTGGGAACGGATTGTTCTCATTTTTAATGGTTTCCTATGGGAAATTAATTTTTGGGATACACACTTTTCGCCTTACACACTCTTGCTGTGAACCAATCAAGTTCGTAAGCCAAGGTGTCACTGTACATGTAATCACAGATACTCTTTTTATTCATTTGACATTCCACCAAACACGTCTTCCCTCAGAGAACCGTCAAGGTTCCGCTACCCAACACCACCACCGTCGACCTAGCTAGCAGCTCATGCGGTTCAGTTGGCGAGGCGCCGTGGCTGGTGGCCACGTTTGGTTCCGGACATACGCTGGGTCTGAGCTTCTTCACCAACGGGAGTTTTTACAGCGTGTCTGCCTTGATGCTGCAGTACAACCTTAGCGACTCCTCCATCTTTCCCCAAGCTAACAGTTCTGGTGAGAGCAACGACGTTCTTCTGGAGTGGTATTGAAAGAGATTCAATGACTGTATTTTCCGGTTTTTAAGGCAATATTGGAAATTTGATAATAGTCTCCCCCCCCCCCCCCCCCCACCCCTTCAAACATTCTTAGCTGTGGTCACCGTCACGTCATCGTCTCCCGGCATCTGGGCGGCCATCAACACCACCTACCATTGCGTGAGCGCCACCTCCGTCCAACTCGGGGAACAAACGGTCACCTTCTCCGACGTGAGGCTCGAAGCGTACATGCCAGGGAACGCTCTGAGCTCAGATGGTATGACATTTTAATCGTACATTTCATTACGAAGCGCCTTTCAAAAGTCTCAAGGTCACTTTAAAGTCACAGGATAAGTTTTTCTGTGGGTGAGTAGCGGCAGCCACACGCGCCAGCGTTCACTCAACCTAGAAGGAACTGAAATCGATAGAAAGCTAGCTAGCTTTGAAAGGTGCTTCTAAATGAAATGTATTATTATTATTATTATTGTTATTATTATGTTGGTATTTCTGTTGGGGCTTCATCCTTTGCTTTGTTCCTACAGAAACAATCTGTGTGGCGGATCAGGGTGGTCGGACCACAAGCGCCCCCACCACATCGACCCGGACTCCGAGCACGGCGTCTCCGGCCCCGACAACACCGGGACCTCCCGAGCGAGGGATTTACTCCGTTCACAACGGCAACGGCACCGTTTGCCTCTTGGCCCAAATGGGCCTTCAGCTCAATGTGTCCTACGTCTCCCAATCTCAAAATAAGGTCTCGTTCTTTTTTTCTTCTAGTTAACTCATTCACTGCCATTCGTGAATTTATTCGGGAAATTGAAAATATGACGTAGAGCGCCATTCCTGATACAGCACTGGCCAGACCTCTGGCAATCTTTATTTCCCCTTCCACAAGGGGGCAGCGTTCCCCCTTTTTTTTCCATGTTATCGCTTTATTCCCGCTACAAATGTTGAAGCGCTATATAAACCAATATGGATGTATTGCACAGTATTTTGGACATCTGCCCTCATTTCAAGCTCATATAACTCCAGACCCATATAATTTAGGAATTAACTCTTTTTTTTTGTGATGGAAGAAGAGAGGCTGAGGTTTCTAACGCTGCACTGAATGTTGATGTAGTCCTAAAACTCAATATTCTGTGGGTCCCGCAATTAGAGTGAAAATGACAACAACCCTGGCACTGGAGTGGACACCTATTTGCACGTGTCTGGCAGTGAATGAGTTAATGATCTATTACATTTGTTTTTATGATTTATTGACAGATTTTTTTTTCATGGTTTTCAGACTGTCCACGAATATTTGAATCTCACTCCTAATCTGACGACTTCTTCCGGATCCTGTGATGCTAACAACGCTACCTTGGTTCTAGCTCAGGGTCGGATGACTACACTACGCCTCGTTTTTACGCTGGTAGTTGTACACCGAGCACCGCTGCGTCCATTATTGCGCAAACTCATCCCGACTATCTTATCTCAACAGAATTCCACGGCCAACAAATACCGCCTCAGCGGGATAAACGTGGTCGCCAATTGGTCTGATATGACGGGTATGGAAGTAAAATATCGCAAATTGGATTTCAAACGACGGTGATACCTTGGTTTACGAACTTCATAGGTTCCCAGACGGAGTGTGTAAGGCGAAAAAGTGTGTATCCCAAAAATTAATTTCCCATAGGAAACCATTGAAATGAGAATAATCCGTTTCCATGTCCCCATAAAACATCATTTTCTAATTTTCTAAGCCTTAAAACTACACAAAATATACCTTATTTTATGTATAATAAATGTGCTATAGTATTATAATTAAATAAATGGACTGTACTGTATAACAAAGTGGTTTTATTTACCTTTGTGATGGTCGTTGATGGAATGGAGTGGCCGGTTTCATCAGCATTAAACACTTGATGAGGAACATAGACTTCTTCTTCCACCATGTTGAGGAATGATCCCTTGTAGGTGCTTTCTTTGCGATCATTTTACCTTGTTCCTCATCAATTGGCTTGTGCGGGTTATTTGCGGAGCCTGATTGATGGGAAGTTTAACCTTGCAGTCTACACTACACTACACTAACGAGTTCAAATTTCACTCTTTTCTATCCATTTTCTCACTCTCTCTCTGTCGTCTGCCTGTCTCTTTAATGTTTAAAACACCTCCCCTCACTGCTGCGTTTCTGAACAATCGCGTGGCTTTAACTGAAGACTGGGGGCGGGGAATAGAGGACAAAAAAAATGTTGGATGCCATTTTCTTGTTAGTAGACCGGGCTCGTTCGCGAACGACAAATCACTCATTGTGGCAGCTCCGTGTGTATCCCGAAAAATAGTTGGTATGCTTAGGTAAAATTTTCCTAAATTTAACGTTCATAAACCGAAAAGTTCGTAAGCCAAGGGGTTCATAAACCAAGGTATCACTGTACCTTAGATTGTCTCTGTCTTTTCCAGCTCCCTTTTCAGCCGGGAACGCCAGTCTTGACTACCTACGGACCACACTGGGACGTTCCTACATGTGCAATACGGAGCAAATTCTGGCTGTGGTGCCGAGTTTCTCTCTCAACACGTTTAAATTGCGGGTTCAGGCCTTCGGGTTCACCACCAACCAGTTTGCCGCAGGTACCAATCGGTTTTTTTTACATGTATGTGTGAGAGTTTTTGGTCGGTTGGTTGGTTGATTGGTACTTTTATATGAATACTGAATGTATCAGGACAAAATACATTGATGCCTCAGCTTATGAACTTAATTGGTTCCCAGAAAGTGTGTGTGTGTGTGTGTGTGTGTGTGTGTGTGTGTAAGGCGAAAAGGGTGTCTTCCAAACATTTATTTCCCATAAAAAAAACATTAAAAATGATAATAATCTGTTTTCAGGTGCCCATAAAACATACTTTTTCTACTAAATAAGCCTTAAAACTACACAAAATATACCTTATTTTATGTATAATAAAAGTGTGATTGTAATTAAAGATCTTGATGATGTCCGAATGAAGTTGCCGTGCTTTCTCGGCGATGATACCCTCACTCGCACTGTCCCTTGCTAGCTGCTTTTCGTTAATCCAAATCAACAGAAGTTTTTCAACCTCTTTTATTGTCTTGAGACCGTTGCTTTGACAACACAGAAACACCCTTAGCCACACACGCACCCTAAATAGCTTGCTTGTTCTTAAGGATGGTAGTAATGGTCGACTTAGCATACTGGTGCTGGGACGCTAAGTCACACAAAGGCACCACCTCGGTGCTTTTCGATGAGCTCCTTCTTCTGCTCGACCGTCATTTTCTTTTTGGCTTTTTCGGTCTGATAATAACAAAAGTACTCCACTCGATAACAAACCACATCTGCACTCAAACAAAGGGGGTGTGGAAAAGTAGTCCGCCAGCCACCGTGGCGCTGTTCGACCATTTGCTTTGGTTCGTCCGCCGAAAAGTAGTTCGTTAGACAAGACTTGTGACCTTGACAGTTTTGAAAGGCGCTTATAAATGAAATGTATTATTATTATTATTGGTTATCTAGCTATTTAGCTAGCTACTGTATATATTTGCTATATAGCTAGATAGGTATTCACTATCTATTCACTAGATATTAGCTAACTATTCGCTAGCTATTAGCTATCTATTCACACGGTATTAGTTATTTATTCGCTACCTATTAGATATCTATTCGCTAGCTAATGGCTATCTATTTGCTGGCTAATGGCGATCTATTTGCTAGCTCTTAGCTATCTATTGGCTAGCTTGGACTAATGGGACACATGCACATGATTGATGAAGTCACAAATCTTTCCCTCCCCCCTCGCCGGTCTCCAGCGGAGGACTGTCAAATGGATCAAGACGAGATGCTAATCCCCATCATCGTCGGCGCGGCCCTGGCCGGTCTTGTGCTGGTTGTCCTCATCGCATACCTCATAGGTCGCAAGAGGAGCCACGCCGGCTACCAGACCATCTGAATGGGACTCCTGCAAAGCGAGTGAGGGGGTGGTGGGGTGTCAACGGTGAAGCGGCCAAACTGCAGGTACAAACGTTAAAGGGCAACCGACACCATTTTTTGGTTTCCTAACTGACATCAGAAAAACGTTTTATAGTATCTACCCATATACCCAAAACATGCAGTATGATATTTTTAGTCAAATGCAAAACATCAATAAAAATGACTTAGTGTCCCAAAACTGCCACAAAATGAGTTGGCGAGATTCAGAAGGTCCCGCCCCCTTGTTCGTGACGTCACTCCTTCACAAACTGCCTAGCTCCAGAATCAAAACAATGGCGTCAGAGAGTTCAGATTCGGAAAAAGATACTTTCTTGTTACTCATCCAGTTATGAATATGATTCAAATGCAGTTAACTTACGACCCGCTTGACTTACGACCACGACCTCCAGACCCTATTTATAAAATTTCAATTCTACGCCTGGCACCGCAAGCCGGCAACGCATACGTAATTTTGGCCAGCCAGCCAGCATCTCACTCTCGCGCAGCAATCGACCGTGTGATGACACCACAGGGGGGAGTTTGCCAGTCATTTAGCCTCCGAGTCTCGATTCAACATTTTGAATGATTTCGACTTACGACCGTTTGGTCGGAACGGAACTCGGTCCTAAGTCGGATGTTACCTGGAGTTCTGAAGAGGAAAGCATACATGTTTGCAAGCGATTAAAGAAGGCTTTCCGGATCAACTCGAGCCGTCTGGACTCAAATGTAGCGCCCAGAAAATGAACAAGATGGCGCCCAAAAAATACCCAAAATACAATGCGTGTCGCTTTGTCAAATGCGCTCAGTAGAAGTCATTTTACAAATTATAGACGCAACTTGTCCGGAGGTGTCGGTTGTCCTTTAAGTCAGTGCAAACAAGTCTGCGTGTTATTTGACGATATTTTAATATTCACCCCCCCCTTCCGCCCCAATCCTGGATTATAAAGAAAAGCCAAATGCATCTAAGTTCGCATCAGTATTGAATCTGGAGATAGAAGCTGCATCTTGATCAATGATCTTTTTTTTGGGGTTCATGATGGAAATACAGGTAAGATCCGACTTACGACAGAGTTCCGTTCCGACCAAACGGTCGTAAGTCGAAATGGTCGTAAGTTGAAATCCATTCAAAATGTTGAATAGAGATTCGAAGGCTAAATGGCTCGCAAACTCCCCCTCTTAAAATGTTACAAAATAGTGTCTGGAGGCCGTGGCCGTAAGTACGGGTGGTCGCAAGTCGGGCTTGGTCGTAAGTCGGATGTTACATGTATTTCTCTTTGTGTCTAAATGTGTTTGTTTTCACCTGAGTAAACTATTTATAAATCGTGTCTTCTCCTGCTAGTGACGAGACAGGTAGGAAATATGATGGACGGAAGGACTGACTGATTTTTTTTTTTAGTAGCTGGAATTGCTCTTTTGGACAGCGACGAATGTTTATATTCAATTGATCAAGATTGATTGACGGAAACGTTTCTCGGAAGCGGGTAATGATACTCCGATGTTTTTTCCTGCCTTGCTTTTGCGGTGTAGCGTGATGTTCTATGCGTTTTTTTTTTTTTCATTTTTATTTAATTTTTTAAAAATCAGTGAGTGTGATGGTCCAACAACCCGAGGCTGCCTTGCTCTTTTTATTCACTTTCCCCGATTGCCGATACCGTCAAAGAACAACAGTGTTCATCCAAACTGACAATTTGATCGCTATTTTTTTTCTAAACAATATACTTTAAAGTCTTTTTTTAGCATTGTGCATCCTATTGAATGATAATAAATATTTGGGTGGTGATTCCTTTTGAGTATAAACATCCTGTTTAAGTGTGTCGTGTCCCTTTAAGAGCGTCTGAGTACAGAGATACCTCGGTTTACGAACCCCTTGGCTTACGAACCTTTGGGTTTACAAATGTTAAATTTATGAAAATTTTACCTTGGCATACATACTATTTTTCGGGATACACACGGAGCGCAACAAAGTGATGTGTCGATGTGAGGAACAAGGTAAAATTATGGCAGAGAAAGCACCTCCAAGGGATCATTCCTCAAGATGGTGAAAGAAGAAGGCGACGTTCCTTATCAAGTGTTTAATGCTGATGAAAGCGGCCACTCCATTCCATCTCGCCATCAACAACCATCCCAAAGGTAAATAAAACGACTTTATTATACACTACAGTTTATTTCTTTAATTATAATACCTTCTGACATATATTATACATAAAATCAGGTATATTTGTGTAGTTTTAAGGATTAGAAAGTAGAAAAGTATGTTTTAGGGGGACCTGGGAACGGATTATTCTCATTTTCATGGTTTCCTATGGGAAATTAATATTTGGAACACACACTTTTCGCCTTATACACTGTCTGGGAACCAATTAAGTTCGTAAGCCAAGGTATCACTGTACGATAATTCAACAGGACATATAATCAAATCAATAGCAAGGTTATTTTGGAGTACTGAAACAAATAATATATTGATTAAATGAGAGGCGGCATTCCTGGAATCGCATCAGCGGCAGTGTTTTATATTTTGGTCCAAGTGAGATAAATGACAGACAAAACACATGAAATGTTACAATCATGAAGCTCAAAAGACGTCAATTCACATTTCCGTTGATCAATGAAACATTTCCGTTGATGTTGTCGCTGAAATGATGTTTTAAGACAAAATCAATACATTGGAGGTGAAGATCGATGAAAAGGTTTCTTCAGCCGTCATCTGTACTTCTTTGAAGGTGTCGGACGTTTCGCTTCTTATCCAAGAGGCTTCGTCAGCAAACTATTTTTTTGCTGGTAGTTTTTAGCCCTATATATATATCCTTACTGTCCAGGCGTGGCGGTGCCAGACTCTGCTATGATTGGTCCCTGCTGTCAGGTTGGGGTGGGGGGGGGGGGGCAGAGGACTACTTCCTGAGGCTACACTGATTACTTCTATTGTCCTGACTGATTACTTCTATTGTCCTGACTGATTACTTCTATTGTCCTGCCCGAGTATGGGGTTTACGACTGGTCTGATTGCCCCATTTTCACTGGTATCACCTCATCAGCATAACTAAGCCTATGTTGCCTAAGAAGTTGGTTGTAGGAATGATCCAAATTGAACCTCACCCCACCATGGCGATTTAGTGAAGGGTTTTGCTGTTTTATGACACAGACGTATTATTGGAGGTGGAGCCAAAGTTATTTTTGGTCATTCAAAGAGAAAAAAAAAACGAATTCACGCGGCCTCCTCGGCAACGACTCGTGCTCGACAAGCTGCTCGAAGCTTGGTCAACGTTGCGATGGAAAGACTTCCGGGTTCCGTAAAGATTTTCTAGGATGGGAAACACAGAAAAAAAAGGAAAGCCTATCCATGACCGGGCATGCGGTCAGTCGTTATTTCTGACACTGCTTACCTGCATGAAAGGATGACATTCTTCCACAAACGGACCGCGTGTGATTTGTTTGAAGATTTGGCACATGTCTGGTAGAGATTCAGCTTGTTCAATTAAATCTCTGTAGTGATGAATCAGTGTCAGCGAGACGCGGAACAGGATTTTCGAGCCCTCGTAGAACAGGCAGTCCCAAATTCGGAGAACTGTCTGCAATTGAAAATGTCCTTGAGAGCATCAACAAATAGGTTTACAGCATGAAAACGGTATACTGTGATACCTCGGTTTACGAACGTTAAATTTATGGAAATTTTACCTTGGCATACCAACTATTTTTCGGGATACACACGGAGCACCACAATGAGTGATGCGTCGTTCGCGAACGAGCCCGTTCTAACAAGAAAATGGAAGTCGACTGTTTTTGTGTTTTATTTTTCGGTTAAAGCCACGTGATTGGTCAAGAACGCAGCAGTGCGGGAAGGTGGTTTAAACATTAAAGAGACAGGCAGACGACAGAGAGAGACAGAGTGACAAAATGGATAGAAAACAGTGAAATTTGGACTCCTTTCAACTTTGATAGTTCAAAGGCAGAGTGTCGACTGCAAGGTTAAAATATCAAATCAGTCAGGCTCCACAAATAACCCGCAAAAGCCATCTGTACACATGATGCAAAAAAAAATCAACCCAGCTAAACAGAACACAATTGATGAGGAACAAGGTAAAATTATGGTAGAGAAAGCACCTACGAGGGATCATTCCTCAAGATGGTGAAAGAAGGCTACGTTCCTCATCGAGTGTTTAATGCTGAGGACTCCATTCCATCAAACCATCAACAACCATCACAAAGGTAAATAAAACCACTTTATTATGCAGTACTGTTTATTTAATTATAATACCATAGCACATTTATTATACATAAAATAAGGTATATTTTGTGTAGTTTTAAGGCTTATTTAGTTGAAAATGATGTTTTATGGGGACCTAGGAATGGATTATTCTCATTTTAATAGTTTCCTATGGGAAATTATTTTTTGGGATACACACTTTCGCCTTACACACTCTGGGAACCAATTAAGTTTGTAAGTCAAGGTATCACTATGTTCATTTCCAGTCAAATATTGTTTTTTGAACGTCTTGGTTCTCGACCAATTCGGTTTTCGACCCAATTTTTTTATATGCTATAAAAGGTGCTGCTGAGCGCACCTGAATGCACCATTGGACTCTTTGCTTCCTTATATGTACGTCACTTCCTAGTAATTTTGTTTTATGTGGACCTGGGAATGGATTATTCTCATTTTTAATGGTCTCTTATGGGAAATAAATGTTTGGCAGACAAACTTTTTGCCTTACACACACTTTCTGGGAACCAATTAACTTCGTAAACTAAGGTATCAGTGTACGTCACTTCCTTGTGTCGCGTCTCTTTGTAACCAATGCATTATCTTCGTGTAGCGTTCCACTGTAAGCAGGCGGATTATTATTGTTCAATATTGATTTAAAAAAAGCAGACATTGATTACTTTGATGATAATAAGAAATGTTTCAGTTTTCAAATATGGTTTCTGGAACGGATTATGGTCGAAAACCCAGATTTGACTGGATTAACTCATTCACTGCCATTCATGAATTTATTCGGAAATTGAAAAGCGTGACGTGGAGCGCCATTCCTGAATTTGTTTGGGGTTTGGTTTTTCAAGCTTGGGTGCTGATAAAGCACTGGCCATTGCCTCTGGCAATGTTTTTTTCCTTCCACAAAGGGGCAGCATTTTCCTTTTTTCCATGTTAGTATAATAATAAATTTCTCATTTTGTGTCAGTTTTGAGACACTTTTTGTCATTTTTTTTTGTTTTTTGCATTTGACTAAAAATATCAGCCTGTGTTTTGGGTGTTTTAGATGCTATCAAACGTTTTTCTGATGTCAGTTAAAAAACGGGAAAAAATGGCGTCGGTTGTCCTTTAACAAATGGTAAATTACTATTGAACACACTGTGCCGCGTCTAAAATCATCATAAAGAACCCAACTGGTTCACAAATCAAATTTGAAGCTTAAAAAATGGCGACGATAGTCCTCACCTCCACAGGCAGAACGTCTATGAAAAGACAAATAAACCATCTGGACACCACCAGAGTCCACATGACGTTATGATCCATCATGGCCTTCCACACTCGGGGAGACTTGACTCTGACTAACTCCCCCAAAACCTCCTGGTCCGTCTTCAGGCCAAGCATGGCCGGACTGTAGTAGTCTGCCGTCAGACATGTAAGGTCATATCAACTACAGTGATACCTCAGTTTATGAACTTTTTGGTTTACAAACGTTAAATTTATGAAAATGTAACCTTGGCGTACGAACTATTTTCCGGTATACACACGGAGCGCCACAATGAGTCTGTTCTAACAAGGACATGGGAGCTGGCTTGTTTTTGTTCTCTATTCCCCGCCCCCAGTCTTCGGTTAAAGCCACGTGATTGGTCAAGAACGCAGCAGTGTGGGAAGGTGGTTTAAACATTAAAGATGCAGACAGACGAAAGAGAGAGAGTGAGAAAATGGATAGAAAAGAGTGAAATTTGGACTGGTTTTAACTTTGGCAGAGTGTGGACTGCAAGGTCAAAATATCCCATCAATCGGGCTCCACAAATAACCCGCACAAGCCATCCGTACACTTGCTGCAAAAAGCTATCAACCCAGCTAAACAGAACACAATTGATGAGGAACAAGGTAAAATGATGGCAGAGAAAGCACCTACAAGTGATCAATCCTCAAGATGGTGAATGAAGAAGGCTACGTTCCTCATCAAGTCTTTCATGCTGATGAAAGCGGCCACTCCATTCCATCAAACCATCAACGGCCATCACAAAGGTGAATAAAACAACTTTATTATATAGTACAGTTTATTTCTTTAATTAAAATACCATAGCACATTTATTATACATAAAATAAGTTATATTTTGTGTAGTTTTAAGGCTTATTTAGTAGAAAATCATGTTTTATGGGGACCTGGGAACGGATTATTCTCATTTCAATGGTTTCCTATGGGAAATACATTTTTGGGATACACACTTTTCACCTTACACATTCTGTCTGGGAACCAATTAAGTTCGTAAGCCAAGGTATCACTGTATAAAATAAACAAAGCTGTCACATACGATTATTTTTAATCGTATGTGTCTTACTTAAAACGATAATTTTTAAAAACCTGGTAAGATTCTGCCGAGGAGCGCATCCATTAACCAGAAAGCCTTTTCTTCCTCTTTTGTGACGATAAGCAGATAGCCGGCGATGAAATTCATGCCCTGAGATCAAATCAAAAGACAAAATATTGAAATTTGAATGTGAAGGAAACCACATGCAAAACGAGAAATGACAAAATATTCGGCATTTTGAATACAAAAACAATAACAATGGCCGTCCGTGTTAGCCTTGATGTCGCCGCAAATTATTTAATAACAATACATTTCATTTATAAGCGCCTTTAAAAACTCTCAAGGTCACTTTACAGTCACGTGATCTGTTTTTCTGTGGGTGAGCAGCGGCAGCCACACGCGCCAGCATTAGCATACATAGCTAATAGATAGATAACTAGCCAGCGAGATAGCAAATAGCTAGCTAGCTGGGGAGCTAGCTATATTGTTAGCTGGATAGCAAGGTAAATAATACTTAATTTTTCGAGAACATTTCTCCTTCAGTACATTACTTTATGGAGCTATTTAAAAATTACCCGGATGTTCCATTGTCGTGATTAATGTTTAAACTTGCACCACATGATGTCGTTTATTTTCAAAAGCAATTTTTTTTTTTGACCTGATTTGTTTATTACCTGACAATAACCCACGGCGGCGTTATGGTGCCCGTAAGCTAGCAACACATTGTGCAAAGCTTTCAGCAAAGACGGGTTAGACGTTTTTCGAAATTGCACGTTGTCCGGAAACGTCCGGTTCAAGTCTGGGAGATGGGGTAAAAAGAACAAAGATTAACCATAATACAGTGATACCTCGGTCTACGAACGCTTTAGCTAACACACTTTTCACCTTATGAACATTAAATTCGCGAGAATATAATCTTGGCATACGAACTAGTTTTTGGGAAACACATGGTGGCTGGCGGACTAGTTTTCGTCACCCCCTTTCTTTGAGTGCAGATGTGTTTGTTATCGAGTGGAGTACTTTTGCTATCATGGGACCGAAAAAGACCCCACTACAGCCGAAGAAGACACAAAAGAAAATGACAGTCGAGGAGAGGAAGGAGATCATCAAAAAACACGAACGAGGTGTGCGTTTGTGTGACTTAGCGTCCCAGTACCGGTATGCTAAGTCGACCATTGCTACGTGCGGCGAAGGTTGTTTCTGTGTTGTCTAAACAACGGTCTCAGGCAATAGAAGAGGTTGAAAAACTTCTGTTGATTTGGATTAATGAAAAGCAGCTAGCAGGGGACAGTCCTTATGAAAGGTGACTCTCCTTCCAAACAGTAACTCCCTCCCTTCCTCCTCCCACTCCATTCCATCAAGCCATCAACGACCATCACAAAGGTAAATAAAACGACTTATTACTATTATTATTACGACTCATTACAATCCAATAGCACATTTATTATACATAAATAAAATAAGGTATATTTTTGTGTACTTTTAAGGCTGATTTAGTAGGAAAGTATGTTTTATTGGGACCTGGGAACGTATTATTCTCATTTGCAATGGTTTCCTATGGGAAATTAATGTTTGGCAGATGAACTTTTCACCTTACACACACTTTCTGGGAACCAATTAAGTTTGTGAGCTGAGGTATCAATGTATTTTGTCCTGATACATCCATTGACAACTACCATCACGAATGTCAATAAAACAACTTTATTATACTGTACAGTTCACTTCTTTAATTACAATACAATAACACATTTATTATACATAAAATAAGGTCTATTTTTGCGTAGTTTTAAGGCTTATTTAGTAGAAAATTATGTTTTATGGGGACCTGAGAACGGATTATTCTCATTTGTAATGGTTTTCTATGGGAAATGAATGTTTGGAAGACACACGTTCGTAATCTGAGGTATCCATTTGAAAAATTGCCCAGAGGCCAACCTGTACGGATGGTTTCCACCAGTTTGGGGTCGTGCTGATCTCCAAGCAGGCCTTGGTAGTAACCTGGTTTTTTTTCCAACTGCTCCTGAGCGCCGCTCGCCGCCATCCAAATCGCAGCCCGGTGCTCATTGGGTACGCCCTTACGTACGTAACGTTTGACTAAAACGCAAACGCAAGTTGACTTGATGCAAAATGAAGATGACATTTTGATGTTGTCCCCCACCCACCCGCACTCACGTTTCACATTACGCTGCACTTTGCCTTTGCTCTTGAGTAGTTTGGACCACTTGATGGACCTTTGCGTCAGCACGACCAGATACTCGGACATCAGCTCTTCGTAGGATTCGTAGTCAAAATCTTCAGGGCGTTCAAAGCCGTATGGATCCACCCTGGGCCGCAAGGGGGAGGGTTAACTCATTCACTCAACCCGGAAGTAACTCAAATAGAAAGCTAGCTAGCTCATAGATTCAGTAATTATAATAATACATTTCATTTATAAGCACCTTTACAATCACAGGATACAGTCGCTAATAGATAGCTACCTAGCCAGCTAAACAATAGCTAGCTAGCTAGCGAACCAGCTAATAGATATTTAATAATAATACTAATCAATAAGGGGTTCAGGTTGTATTTCATTACAATACATGTCATATATATATATATATAGAGGCGCCTATCAATTAAAAATTTAATAATCAAAAATAAAAATGTACCCATCATGCCTCAGTTTTTGACCAGAGGTCTGGCCAGTGCTTTATCAAAACCCGAACAAATTCAGGAATGGCGCTCTACGATCTTACAGACGCTCCCCAACTTACGAACTTACGTTACAAACGGTCGGTCGTAAGTTGATTCAGTACTATATTTTGTATGGAATGTATGTTTAAGGCTTATATAAGTATGTTTAAGGCTTATATAAGTAACCTGTATTGGTTTGTAATGAAAAATAAACGTTTGATATAAAGATATGTACATGTACAACTGTAGAGAATACTCTGTGTGTCTTTGTGTTACTACAAAAATGTTCGTGTGCACCGTTGTTCAGAACTCAAATGTTCGTAAGTAGGGGAGCGTCTGTATTTTCTATTCACGAATAAATTCGAGAATGGCAGTGAATGAGTTAATATTTGGGCCTATATTTGGTTTAGCTCTCAGTATCACCTCATCAGCATAACTAAGCCCAAGTTACCTAAGAAGTCGGTTGTAGGAACGATCTAAATCAAACCTCACCTCACAATGGTGATTTAGTGAAGGGTTTTGCTGTTTTATGAAAATGGCTTCTTTTACTCCCCTTTCAAACCATAAGAAGCGAAACGTCCGACACCTTGAAAGAAGTACAGATGACGGCTGAAGAAACCTTCTCATCGGTATATTTGGTTTTGTCTCATCGCCGTTTTCTAAATCTACTTTGCTGTAGCGAGAGTGGATGTCTTGAAGCAGTCGGGATAAGAAGATTACAGAACGGGATCAACCTTCTTAAACCCTTGAATCTCGAGACCCAAACAAGAAAAATGACTTCAAGTGTCCCAAAAGTGCCACAAAATGAGCTCAAAACTGGAGAGATTCAGAAAGTCCCGCCCCCTTGTTCGTGATGTCATACTCCTTCACAAACTGCCTTGCTCCAGAATCAAAACAATGGCTTCAGAGAGTTCAGATTCGAGTGAGATGCTTTCTTGTGACTCATCCAGTTATGAATATGATTCAAATAGTTCTGAAGAGGAAAGCATACATGTTTGCAATGGATTAAAGAAGTCCTTCCGGATCAATTCCAGCCGTCTGGACTCCAATGTAGCGCCCAGAAAAATGCACAAGATGGCGCCCAAGCTCTGATTTGTCAACTTACACCATCTGTATGCGTGTTAGCGCAATTGGCTGCGACACACAACGATCTAGCTATTACCTGTCTAGATGCCTATCTAGCCTATCTGGCTATCTATCCAGCTAGCTAGCTATTTGGTATTTATTAGCTGTCTCGCTAGCCGGCTGCCTATCTAGCTATCTATATATTAGCTGACTAGCTATCTGGCTGGCTATCTATTAGCTAGCTAGCTAGGCTATCTATTTGAGTTATTCTGGGTTGAGTAAATGATTCACCATGGCGTTATTTATGTCGTTTTCCTTCCGGAATATTCAGTGCGAGTCTTAAAAGGTAAAATATAGCGACATGCCGTGGAATCTTTGTCAAATACGCTCAGTAGAAGTTATTTGAAGTGATTTTACAAATTACGGACGCAACTTGTCTGGAGGTGTCGGTTGTCAACCAAGGAGTTCTGTATTGCCATAATAAAGGCATGGTTTGAGTGACGCGGTAAACGGTAGAAACGGCGGCGGCGGCGGTAGGTATTGTTAGGCGGCATTTGTTGATTTTCTTTTGGATGACAACTAAATGTTTTTATGCTAATTATTGTCACGCCAATTCACCCGACCGGTTTTTTTTTTTTACGACTTTTGCTCCCTTTCCAACTAGTCAGTCTACTTATACTGAAGCTGCTTTGCAAAAATGCAAATTTACTTTAGGATTTTTTTCTGGCATGAATAAGCAAAAAAAAAAATCTACCTCAAAGAATGGATACATTTCACAAAAACAAATTGGTGAAAAGGAAGAAAAGTGCTTTGGGCCATTCGACATACGAGTTGAAGAATGGAAATTCTGGCTCTTTTCAGAGAGCCGGTTCTTTTGGTTTGGCTCACTAAAAAAATCCGGCTCTTTTGGCTCCCAAATGGCTCTTCGTTTTTTTTTTTTGTTTTTTTTTGCTTACATTAATTAACTACCAAAAAATTGCGTAAACGTATGTGAAAAACCCATGACTCATGTATAAAATACACTTTATCAATGTTGTTTTTTATATCACTTGATTTATATGTGCACAGAGAGCATCCACAAACTTTCCCTGTGGCGACTCTGGTCTGATGATCAGCTGTCACTAATTTGCTTTTCATATGAATAATGCTATCATACCAACTAGTAAAAAATATCATAATTGAATCATAATAACAGCATAATATAATAATAACATTTGTCCACCTGTCTACCCTAACAACCCCGTCCTCTCCTCACTACTGCGTGTGTCTGTAATTCGCCCCTTCCTCCTCTACAACAGATATCGACCAATCACGTGCAGCTTTAACCGAAGACCATGAGCGAGGGATAAAAGACAAAAAAAGTCGGCTCCCATTTCCGGCTCCTTGTTAGGAACCGGCTCTCTTCGTTCACTTCAGAGATCCGCCTCGTTTGCGAACGACACATCACTACAAGAATCATCATTTTTCGATCAGACATGATTTTAAAACAAACGCAAAAAGGAATTAAAAGCGTCCCTAGGTTGCATTGGGGTGAAGTATATTCAGCATTAATATCGAAGTTTTGTGTTGTTGAAGAAATACAGTTTTTGTTTAAGTGTTCGTCGAACTAGCAAGTTACCTGTTCACTCTGTCTTTAGCTGCGTAGCGGGTGGAGCTCATCTTGTTCTTTTCCATGCTTTCTTCTTTCTTCCCTCGTTTCTGTTCCTCTTCTTTTCCTCGCCGAGATATTTGCAGATTGCCTTCGATCAAAAGCTGCACGTTCAATTTCAGGTGTTTTTGAATCTTTTTTTCCCTTTTCGAACTGAAGGTCTTTAAACGCTACCCGCTACTCTTCTCGACAACGGCCCACGTTGGAAAACAACCTTTTACCGCCTCCCTCTTCATTTATCGTTTTCTTTCTTCGTTGCCTTTAAGAAAATCGCTGACTTGTTTGCTTGGTTGATTCCCTGTCCGCCATTCTGGCTGCCATATGGCGACAACTTTCAATTTGACTTTTACAGCCATTCACCACAAGCACCTGCTGCTTGTTTTCTTCGCTCCCTATGATATTACAACGAACGGCCTTGCTTGCCTAAAGAAAAACTCGAGTCATCGATGCAATCCAGACATAAAAAACGAAGGTTGGTTGCCCGGCGATGCCAGCTGGAGGTTTTCCTTAAGCTTCCGGAGAAATCCGTGGAAAGAAGGTTTACACGCGCGTGACGCTTGTCCCGGGATCGACAAACACACACACACACACTCCAGTCACATCTCAAGATGCCTTCAAAGGAATCAGGTAAGATCCTGCTTTTTCTCTTTGCCATTGCTGTGTTTATTAACCTTGTCCATGGCAATAAATGACTCGAGTCCGATCTGTTACAGAGTAAATATTTTGATTAAAAACGGTTATAGACCCGAAATATAGTACAATATAACGCAAAACTGTCGCGAGCAAACTTTATATTGATTGTGTCTTACGTCAACTGTTTCTTTGGCACTGTTTTTAATCTAATATAAAAATATCCGATTGTCCGTAACATCACAAACTGAGAAATCGATGACATTTTAAACGATCGGTCGCGACCCCCGTTTTGAGAATCACGGGTTTTAATAATAACAATACTACATATCATTTCTAAGCGCCTTTCAAAACTCTCAAGGACACTTTACAGTCACGTGATATTTTTTTTCTGCTGGTGAGCAGCGGCAGCGACCTATGCCAGCGTTCACTCAACCCGGAAGTAAATACATAGAAAGCTAGCTAGATAGCTAATAGATAGCCAACAAGTAGCGAGCTAAATAGCTTAGATAGTTATATATATATATATATATATATATATATATATATATATATATATATATATATATATATATATATATATATATATATATATATATATATATATATATATATATATATTACATTAATAAATCAGTGATTAGAAATACATAAATAAACAGATAAATGGGTGAATAAATACATGGATCCAATCCAATCAATGAATCCATCGGTAAATAAATAGATGAATAGATAAACAAATAAATAAATGGATAGATACATCAGTAAATTGCTAGCTAGGTACCTAGCTAGCAATATAATAGCTATGTAGCTATCTATGTAATACCTATGTAGCTATCTACCTAGCTATCCAATAGCTGTATAGCTATCTAGCTAGCTGTCTAGCTGGCTATCTATTGGATAGCTAGCTAGCTAGCTTTCTTTCTATTTGACTTATTTCCGAGTTGAATGATTGCTGGCGCGTGTGGCTGCCGCTGCTCACTCGCAGAAAATGTTATCCTATGACTGCAAAGTGACCTTGAGAGTTTTGAAAGGTGCTTAGAAATGACATGTTATTATTATTATTTAAAATAGAGTACGATTTACATGTGTTGGGCTGGGCCACAAGATGGCGTCATTTACTAACAAATTGTACAGCGCAGTACAGTCGTCCACTTAAATTGAAGAGAGCGAAAAGCCGAAAGGAAAAGAAGAATAAAAAAATGATTAGATTAGATTAGATTAGTTATCATTACCGTTATTATTTAATAGCACTGGGATGAATAAATTCGGTAGTCGTTTGGCTTCTCCCGTGTAGGGCACAATAACAGGAAGCAGACAGTCCACAGGACGGTGACGTTTTGTTGCCTCCATATTGGACTACAGCACATATTTTTAAATTCAAAATTATGTTCGGTGATGTGTTTTCCATGTGTGTGAGATGATGTAGTTATTTAATTCTATCTGTCTGTCTGTCTGTAGCGATCTGGCTCGCTAGCTAGCCAGTGATCTGGCATGCTAGCTAGCTAGCAATCTGGCTATCTAGCGAGCTGGCTATCTGGCTATCTATTTACATTTGTTTATTTATTTGCCGGGTGTCGATGTTTTGTATTTTAATGTGAGAAAACAGGAATCGAATGGAAATAAAACACCTTCAATGACAACAATTATTTCACCATTCTGTTTATGATCATCACGCAGTTGACACGTAACACGCCAACATTTATTTGTTTGTTTGTGCGAGTCTCGCTCAAAATGGATGGTACAAATAGAAAAGGCTTTTGAAATAAGTAAAGTTTGCCAATTAATAGCATTAGGATAGAAGAGTTTTCACGACTTGAAGTCATATTTGTGTGCGTGTGCGTGGCATTGATGCAAATACTGTCCTGTTATTTGGTTAGGTAGGCTTTGTATTGATTAGGGGGCACGGCCATTCATTGTTAATCACGTGCCAAGAGAACTCCAGTTGAAAGGCGCTTTTTTTTGACTTTGCAAAGTCCACTTTTTACTTGTCGATGCATTTTTCCGCCGACGCCGCTTTGTAAAGCGCCTCCCCGAGCTCCTCCAGACGCCGTCGTTTGTCTAAATCGCCGTGCAGGCTTGAGGGAACGTTGCTGATGCCGTACATTAAGCCGTAGAGGCAACCGGCGATGAGGCCCGTGGCTTCGCTTTGCCCTAAAATCAAGTGGCCTTCAAATCTTTTGTTTTTTTGATGAGAAAAAAAAGTGGCGAGCTCTTACCTCCGTGGAACATGGCTCGTCTGCATAGTTCGGCCCAGTCGTTTCCTGCAATCAGAAGGGCGTCGTAGGCGATCATGGGGGCGTCGTGGCCCCTGCGGCCCGCGCGGCCTTCTGAGCTCCATTGCTTGTACATCTGCGACGACAACAGTCGCGCCAAAATTGTGCCTGTATTACAAAGTTCATGTCCACTTCATCAAATAAATAAACAAATACAGTAAAGTCTGGTTATATC